>NC_079352.1:5185403-5470024 GCF_029582105.1 Oenanthe melanoleuca | reverse complement strand
CTTCCAGGCCAGGGTGTCATCCAGTGCCTCAGATTAGCTGTGACAGCCTCTAAATCTGGGGCAAACAGGGGTTGGAGGGGTGAGGAGCTGCAGGAGAGCTGGGGGTGATGTGCACATTTCCTGCTGCAGACCTGGCTGTGGGGTGGGGGGAGCTGGGCTGCTGTTGCTGAGAGCTGCAGGATTTTTTTGGGTGCCTATTGCTGTTTACAAACACAGCCCTTCATAGAGGAGTGAAATGTTTAATTGCAATTGGCTTTCCTCAGCTTTGTGCCAGCCAGGGAGGGAGGGGAGAGGATGAGAGGCTGTAAAAAAAGAAAAACATTTATTTCCCTATGGCTTTAACAGTTGTGAAGACTTTTTACTGCTACTGCTGCAGGAGATGGCTCCTCTCCTTCCTTCCTTCCTTCCTTCCTTCCTTCCTTCCTTCCTTCCTTCCTTCCTTCCTTCCTTCCTTCCTTCCTTCCTTCCTTCCTTCCTTCCTTCCTTCCTTCCTTCCTTCCTTCCTTCCTTCCTTCCTTCTCTTTTTTATCCCACAAAAGAGCCAAGATTTTAATAGAATGTTTTGACTTTGCTCTCCATATGGCTGTAAATGTGATATTGTTAGAGTTTTTGTAAAAACGAGAGACAGCCAGCCTGGGGGAGAGGAGCTGTGGTGTGGAGGAGAGGGAAAGGACTAAAATCCCTCCTTAGCTTCTTTGCTGCCTGTCTGGGAGCAGGCAAATGTCCTCATTTCGTGCTCTGGGTGGGGAAGGCTCAGCCTGGCAGGTGCAGAGCACACAAATCCTCTTGTACAAATGGATTTGGGGTTTGGATAAATCTTCTGCCCAGGCCTCTAAAGGCAGTAGATTTATTGAGGTGACCAGCACCCCAAAACCCACTCTCAATCATAAGTTCATTAATAATGGCTGATTTGGTCTATTATAGAATGAATTATTAATTTAATAGACAGAAAACTTACAGACATAAGACTTAAAATAAACTATCTAATATACAGGAATAGACAAAAAGAGAGTAGGTGTATACAGAGTGGGATTAAAGGTACCTATTAATGTTACAGCAAGTGAAGAAATAATGTACCTTAGGATTCAATGTATTAAGATACATTGACATTCAAATATTGGTGGGTCACACATGGAAATCCTTTCCCTCAATCCCCAGGGAAATAACCACAGATTTGTGTCCAAACTCTGGGGAGGTCTCCCACACTTTCAGGGTGTGTGTGTAGAAGGTTTCTGCCTCTGTGATAACTCAGTGTCTTTTATAGTTTGTAAAACAGGATTTCTCAGTCAAGAATATTTCTTTTGTCTTTCCCACATCTGCTCTCCATGAGATGTTGATTCTTAGCTGAGGCCTGAACCCTTTTGGCAGCCAGAGACCTTCAGGCAGTGCTGGAGCTGTTTCCAGGGGTGAAAGACAATGGCAGGCAGCACCTCCCTGCCTGCTCCCATCCCGTGGATAATTTAGGATACATCATGTCACATTTTTATTACTACACCAGTTCCCAGGCTCGGGGCTGGCGGGATTCCCAGCAGGCAGCTCAGGGAGCCTTTTGTGTGGAGATCTTCAACAGGAGGAGCAATTCCTAGGGAGCCTTTGTGTCTGTATGTGGGTTTAACACACGCCTCCTAAAACCAGCGTTTATAAAATGGGGGGTTGTGCCTTAATAATTTCCTTTTCAATGGAATTGATACCAGAAAAAAAGGCTCGGAATAAGTAAGAGAGGAAATGAGAGTCACCCCTGCCATCTGCATATAATCTCTTCCAGTATGGATTGCAATTGTATTTGAATTATAGGGCAATTATTTTGTCAGGCTGGAAGTGTTACACAAGACCCCAGGAATTTCCTTGGAAGCTCTTTTAGCCCTGAAATCTAGAGAGGTTTTAATCTGGAGTAAAAGCCGTGGTGCTGGGCTGTGCTGATGCCAGGGATTGATTTCCTACCTGTAGCAGATGTTCCCAGGCAGGTGACAAATTGGTGACACATAAATATTGAGGCTCCTGGAGCACAGTTCTGGAGTGAGAGCCGTGCAGGTGACAAAAATAATCCTGCTCAGGAGCAGGAGCTGCCCTGGCAGTGGCACATGGTGAGAACATGTGCCTGCAGAAACTTCCCCTGCCTGGGAGCAGGACTGAGCCCTTCCTTCTGGAGCATTCCCCAAGTGTGGTACTTCACACTGGAGTGTCTAAATGAACAAAATCTGGGAAGTTTTGGTGGGAAGATATATTTATTACCTGGCCTCATTCTGACATGAATGATAACACAAGTGCCAAGGCAGGTTAAAAATAGGCAGCATCCCCAGCAAAGTTCAGGAGACCTGGAGCTGCAGGGAGAAAAACCCAGCACAGAAACAGACACTGAAGAAGGGACTGAGTGTTTTTTCTCAAAAAATCATCCTTTGCATCTTCCAACACCTGTGTCTCAAAGAGGGTGGTTTAATTAGTTTATAGTAATTGAAAAGTTTCTTCTTATTTCTCTTCCTGGTAATGCCTGGGCTTGAATCCTGCTTGGGCTCAAGTGTGCAGGTTGGAGTGGATCATTCAGGGCTCTCCATACTCCTTGCACTGCTGGATTTCTGGGGTTTCCTTTTGGATTGCAGGCTCCTGGAGCAGGGCTTGTCCTTGGCCAGCCCCTCACCCACTGGAAGTTCCCTCCAGCCTGGTTATTTCTGAGGCACAAACCATATTTCCTTCCTGCTCTAAGGCACAAACCATATTTCCTTCTTTGCCCATGGTTTTATTCACCTCAATCCTGCCCTAAGAACCAGGTTTCAAACAGCTCTGAGTGCTCAGCAGGACCATGGAAAGCTCATTCCCCACAGCCTGAACAAAGGTTTTGTGAGGCTTCTCATGAACCACCATAAAAACCAAATTTTCCCTCTCCCTCCCCTGCTGCCCTCGGGAAGAGACCTCCCCAAAGCAAGGCAGAAATTGTGTGTTCTCTGCTCCTAGGCAGTAATCAGGCTGGAAGAGGGAGGGGAAGTTCAACATCCAGCCAGGAATTTCCAGGAAAGCCTTCCCTGTGTGCTGGCAGGCTCCCAGATTTATCTTGCCTGCTCCAAGACGTGGACATGAGGGATCTCTAATAAGAATCTTGTTGCTGGCACTGCTCCCTGTTTATTTTCTGCTCCAGGATTCACAAGGTGCTGGGCTCTGCACAACATGAAGAGCTTTAGAGATAAGGGTAGGAGTGAGAGGAGAGAGAAATTCTGCTGCAGCCTTGAAACCCCCCCAGTGATGCTGAAATATCTCTGCACTTCCCTTTGCCTTCATCGGTGTTTCTCAGAAGGATGTTGCCAACCTTGACTCCTGGGGAGGGAGAGGCAGGCTCTGAGAAAACCCAATTTCATGTGAGACACAGAAATATTTGGTAGATAAAGTGCTGTTGTTGTTTCCTCTCTGTGCCTGGAATTGGAGCAGCTCCCTCTCTGCTGTGAGCCAGGCTGAGCTTTCACACTGCTCCTGGGTGGATGGATCCTCTGCTCCTGCAGACAGAAGTTCATCTAAGGTACTGCCTTCCCAAATTCTCCTGGCCTGCAGAGAGTGGATCTAGGGAGTGCATGCACTATAAATACAGGACTGTGAGCACCAGCAGGGCTGTCAGGGATCCAGGATCTTGGAACATCTGCATGGATTTGTAGCAGCCCCGATTCCCTGGATGGGTTTTCAGAGTGTTGCAGTGTGCAGCTCATCCTGAGCACATGATCACACACAGGAAACTGTTTAGTTTGACTAAACTTTAGTGCTCTCCTAAATCTATCCCTCCTTGCTGCCCTGGCACTAAGCAGATTTGCTTTTCCTACCTGACTCCCAAACTCTGATCCAATTTGGAGGCAGGTAAGGAGATAACTCTCTTCTCCACAACCTGTTGCTCTTGTTATTCCATGCCAGATTGTGAATGAAAAAATCCTTCTGCATTTGAGGCTGTGCTTGTAGCTGGTAATTAACACCCAGCACACTCTGCCAATGCATCTCAGAGCTGCTTTACAGAAACCTAGAGCTGGAACAGAAGCCACCCAGAAAAACAACGTCTGCCAGTCGAGTTAAACCTTCAGTAAAATCCCCAGCCAAATGTCTGCAGGATAAACCTGGGAAGGATGCTGGCTCCTGCACTGAGCTGGGGAGGTGTTTTCCAGCTATGGGGCCCCAGAGATAAGAATGTTCAGCACTAATGGGACTTGTGCAGATCTCTCCTGTGTGCTGTGTTCCAGCTGGGAGCGGGTGCTTTATGGGGAGTTAACTCCTCCAGACGTGCAGTGGAAGTGCTGACAGAGTGAGTTTTAAGCACTGCTAATGGAAATGTGTGCTTTCCAGCCCAGCCTGGGAGCTGGGGTTACACACAGCGTGCACAAAGGCAGAGTGAGCCTGTACCAACTAACTCAGTTTGCAGAAGTGATGTGTACATGAAATACACCTGCCAGCCCCCTGGCCTGGCTCCAGCACTGAGGACTGTTCTCACCCACGTGCCTTTCCCCCACTTTGTCACCCTCTCTGAACAAGGTTTTAACAGAAGGGCTGACACTGGGGTCCAAGTGCCTGCCTGGCAAGCAGAGCCAGCCCAGGCAGCTGGCAGAGCTGAGTTTGCACTGCCCTGAGCCCCCCACACCTCCTGGCACGTCTGCAGCTGGGGAGCAGTTGTTTCATGGGATCACTATGATGAGAGCAGCCTTGTCCCCAGTGGCCAGACTATCCTGTGCTTCTCTGTGACACCACTTCCACCAAGGATGTGATCTCCAAACGTGTGGGATTTCCTGGCTGCTGTAAATTCAGTGCTGTCTGCAGGGGAAGCGAGGAGCTGGTGCCTTAACTCCCTCTGCCAGCCACAGTTCTTGCAGTGTTTTGTTTCTCCAGGTTCCTGGTAACCTCATGATCTGTTTATTTGCCTCTCCTTGTGCTTCTGTGTGACTCTGAGAACCCTTTCCAGGCACTCAACAACCACAGGGCCATCCATCAGCTCTGCCCAGCTCCGAGCAGGAGCAGGCACAGCCTCCCGTGGCCTGGGTGCAAAGTGGGAAGAGAATCAGATCCAGTTTTGTGGCTGAGCTGATATTGCACCTGCAATAAGAACCTGCAAAGTGAGACCTCCTGGGGGACAGCTTTGACTTTTGGACCTCTGTAACTCCTTGGTTCCTTGTGCCACAGCCTAAGATAGTGATGTGTGTACGTGCATGCACAGACACTCACAATTATACAGACACTCATAGCAAGAGACAATTTGCTGCTTCAAAGAGTCCAAGGGCCAGAATTGCAGAGGCATTTGGATGCCTGAGGCTGCACTGAAATGGGACAAGACCCAAGTGAGTTGGGCATATAATTGCTTAGGATAGTTTTAAATACTTCTGGGCACACACAGCATCCTCAGGGGTGCAAATTGCCTTAGAAAACCTGGTCCTTAAGCAGCAGCAGGAGAGGCAGAGGAGACACCACAATGCTCATTTGCCATGTGGGAGCTGTGGCAGAGGGAGTGCCTGTGACTTGCCTGAGGTTATGTGAGAAGGCAGGGACAGAATATCCCCTTTCTCCCAGTTTGCTGTGCTCCAGCACCAGCTGTCCCCTCTCCTGTTAGCTGAGCAATGAGGACACCTTCCTGCAGCTCTCCTACTCCTGTGCATCTCATCTGGCTCTGCCTGTAGCCACCAAACCCTCAAACCAACCCAAAGAGTTCTCAGGAGCCCACCAGCTCCCAGAAGGAGCAGCTACAATTGCAGGCTGTGAGTTTGCCCACGTTTGGCCCCCCTCCACCCCTCCTTCCATCTCCCCTCAGTGCTTGTCTGCTATTTTCTTTTGATTTGCAGCTTTCCTGAGCTGAGTCTGCAGCAGGCTGTGATTACCCTGTGTGGAGCCTTTCCCACTGACAGCATGATGAGCAGAGCCAGAGCTCGGTGCATCTGCAATTGAAGCCAAGCAGGAGGCCAGCCCAACACCTCACTTGCCAATTAACTGAGTCGATATTGTGCACAGGATAATGTTTGTTGTTTGTCTGTGTTGCTAAAACACTTCCAGACTTCAGAGCAGTGCAGAAACATCGTCACCTCCCTGCTGCAGGGATGAGCTCTCCACCCAGACCTGTGCCCTCTGAGAGGAGCAGCCACAGAGGGAGAAGGGAACTGGGGACCTGTGTCCATCTGTGTGGGTGTGAAAGCCTGCTCAGGGTGGGGGAAGCCAAGAGAACCTTCCACTGATGCTGATGAGTGTGTGGATGCAAAGGACTGAGAAGGAAATGGCATCTGTGCCAAACCATCACACCAAATACATTTTCATAGACAAAGTACAGCTAGTGCAGAGGGAGGAACTCCAGAAAAAAGGCTTGACCTGAAGAGGAATTGCATCACCACTTGCCCTCCTAATTAGGGTTTTTTTAACAATTATGCTAATTTCCTAAAACCAATAAAAACATACTCACCCTGTGGGCTTTTGTAGACATCTTCCATAACTGTCACTAAAAACCTTCAAATAAAAACCCACTTTTATATTAATCTTACTAAAATTATCTCAAATTTAATTTCCAAATTGAGAAAAAGGCAACAATGGTCATGAACAAGAAAAATGCCTTTAAGCTGAAGCCTCATCCCTGTTCCCCCATCAGCTCCCAGGTCTGTGGTTGCTGGTTGGTCTCTCACCATCCTTCCCCTGAAAGCACCTGGTGACCACAGGTGTGGGCTGTCCCCCCTCTCTCTTCTCTCCCTCTTCCCTGGGCTTCACCAGGAAGTATTTATTAAGTGTCAAAGTGATAAATGAAAAGTCATATTTTATTGTGAATTATTCCAGCCCTGCAGTGGAGCCCAGATCTATCGCCAGAGAGTTATTAACTGCTTACTGCAGAGAGCCATAAAATCCTCATCATTTTCTCCAGGCTCTGCTCTGTCAGGGTGAGGGAAAGAGAGCCAGATTATCACACAAAATGCTTGGGAAGCTGCCTCCAAAATTCCTCCTTGACTGGAGGCCAGAATGGCTGGAATGATTTCATCAGAGCAGGAACCTTTGCTGGCTTTGGTTCTTCCCAGCGTGTTCTTCTCCTTTTCAGGTGGCACCACTCAAGTGCCTCCTGAGAGAGCCCTTGGGAACCTCACCCTGGCAGTCCTGGCTCTGTTTCTTCCCTTGGTGGTTTCTTCTCAGAAGCACAAAAAGCAAAAGCAACTCCAAGGTGCAGTGAGTGCTTTTTTTTTTTTTAAATTTCTCTCCTTGTGTTTCTCCAAAGACACCACAAAGATTTCCAGATAGGAAGTGGTGTTCTCACCCCCTTGTTGGTGCACTTGAGACTGAATATGTCACCTTTATGTGTCCTTGCCCAGGCTGCAGAGCCAATTTCTGGTGCAGTTTCACTGCTTTGAGTGCCTGAATAGGAGCTGAATTCCTGTTGACACCAATTGAATTTGGAATGTGCTCTTCACTTCTCTGGCTTGATGAGAAATGATCCTGACTCCTCGTGTCCTGCAGTCATCTCACAACAAAGACCCTGCTGGCTTTTTCCATAGTCTGCAGAAAGGCTGAGGATTTCCTGCACCCAAAGGCTGCCAAGGCCTGTCATTGCACACAGGGCTGGCCACTTGGGCACTGCAGAGCAGCAGGAACATCTCCTGACTAGCTTTGTGCATTGTCTCCTTCCTCACAGTTATTTTTTGTGCTCATCTGCTTTGGATTTTAATCCTGCTCCATGGCAATACCTTCTCTTTGTAGTGCTGATAGTCCAGAAAAAGTTTGGTTTGGAATCTACCAGGACATAAAAGGTTTAGGTTGATCAAGAGATTAAGAGTTCCTGAATCTTCCCCAGACTTGTTTGCTATTGGAATGTTATTGAGAGGTAGAACAAACCTCTCTCAGGATAATAAATAAACAAAGACTGCATTATCTTTCATCCCTTCACATAGATGGGACTTTTCTCTGTAACATGTTCATTTCTGCTGGAATTTGTGATCTGGAAAGGAGTAAAAGTGCATGCACTGGGTGTTCTTTAGAGCTGGACAGGTTTGCTAGGAAAAGGGAAGGATCCTCCTGTGGGAATCACTGAGAGCCAGTGGATCCAATCCACTGTCCTGTAAGATCTGTTGTTGTCTTCCAAGATCTGGTAGGTGCTAAATTCACACTTGGAGTTTGACTTCTTAGCTGGAGGTCCAACACCTGAAGCAAGATCATCCTCAAGTTCAGCAGGCATCTGATGTGCTGAGGGGAGTGAGGGGACTCCAGGGGCACCTGACACGTTCCTGCCTCCATTAAATGAAACTCCACTTCTAATTATAGCCTGTAATTACAGCCTTCAACCAATGTGATTTGTGAGGAGAGGGGTCACAGAGCTGAGCTGGCTCTGAGATTGACTGTGCTGGGCTATCAGTAAACATCCCTGCCTGCCTCCCCAGCCTGACAGAGACAGAGAGGGCTAATGCAGCCTGGCAGGGCACACAGCTGGATTGATGGGAGCTGTGCTGTGGCCTCTGGCCCCCAGAGATATTCTGTGACAAGGCAGTGAAAGCTGCAAACACGAGGCCAAACCATCTATTGAGGCTGACAGCCTTGGACAGGGGTTAAGGAGCTCGTGGACTCCCATCAGCATCGATGAATGGGCTCCAGTGGATCTGCATTAACACGTGCAGTGCCAGCCCCTGGCTGTGCCTGCCCAATGTCCCTGTGCAACAGGACAGCCACCATCCTGAGACCATGGGGGAACAAAGTTCTGTGTCCCTGGAAAGCTGGGCAATGACAGCTGTGCTCAGCCAAATGTCCCTGTGCCACAGGACAGCCACCATCCTGAGACCATGGGGGAACAAGGTTCTGCACCCCTGGAAAGCTGGGCAATGACAGCTGTGCTCAGCCAAATGTCCCTGTGCCACAGGAACAGCCACCATCCTGAGACCATGGGGGAACAAGGTTCTGCACCCCTGGAAAGCTGGGCAATGACAGCTGTGCTCAGCCAAATGTCCCTGTGCCACAGGACAGCCACCATCCTGAGACCATGGGGGAACAAAGTTCTATGTCCCTGGAAAGCTGGGCAATGACAGCTGTGCTCAGCCAAATGTCCCTGTGCCACAGCACATCATCCTGACACAGAGGGTTTCTACAACCCTAGAAAATTGGGCAGCCAGGAGGGTTTCAGTTGCAGGTGAATTTTTTAAGAGCACAGGATGATAAAGGCTCTGTTTTGTTCTCTAGAAACCCCTGTGGTCAAACTGGAGGTGTTGTAAATGATGCAGGTTTGGATTGAAATTCTAGTCTTGGCTCTTGTGCTTTTCTAGTGTGGATTTTTTAAATAACCCACCAAGAGTGGTGCAGGCTCCTCTCCAGGGCTGGATTTGTGTGAGCAGAGCCAGTCCTGGGGGTTCTCTGGTCAGAGAGAACCTGTGGGCTGCTCTGCTTTGGCCTCTTGCACTTCTCAAGCTCAGGGACTGACCTCTGCACTGAGTCCAACTAGCTGTGGTTCCTCCCATGCTCTCCTGCCTTGCATCTAAGTGCTGGAGAATTAGCCCTGCTCTTTGCTCAGCTCTTGCAGGGAATAGTCCCTCTCTCTCCCTGTTAATATTTGTGTTTCAAATGCCATTTAAATATTTCAGTCTCAGCTTGCAGCCACTGGGCCCTTGGGGTATTCAGACAGCAAAGGTGACAGAGACAGAATGAAAAACCAAAATCAGATTGTCTCTCATTTGATATAATTTCCCTTGGACTTAAACTGTGAGGGAAAGGAGACAGGACTGCTCAGACATAAACTGATCTGCTGATTGAGATGACACAGCTGGTTTGGCTTTGCTCCAGCCAGCTCAATTTTGGGTTTGTTTTCTCTGGAAATGGGTTGTGCAGCTGCAGGTGCTTTGACACCCCAACTTCTGCATGTCTCACTCCATTCCAGCCCTGTTTGGTGGATGAGTAATGGCTGTAAAAGGGATGATGTCCAGACAAATCTCACAGAAGTAGCAGAGAGGAAGAGGAAAGGGACCTTCCAAGGGTCAAACTTCTTCAGCTGGAGGAAAAGGTCCAGAACCTCACCAGAGTTGAAAATGCTTCAGCAAAAGCTCCCAGGCAGTGAAGAGTGAAATACAAAATAGAAATTTGAAAATTTGAAATTTGATTTAACCGTGCCTGTGTTCAAGAATTTCATCTTTATTTACCTCACAGCAACACAGGATCCAGCTGGCTGGAAAGAGTGCAGACATCTCAGGGGAGGCTGTCTGACCCCAGCTCCCCTGCACTGACTGGGCAAGGTGGCCAACAACCATTTGATGGCTGGACAGCTGAAACAAAGATTAAATTGTGTTCTGAGTCCCACGGGGTGGCTGCTTGACTGTCAGCCAGCTCTCTCTTGCTTTCTTGTCTCTAATTCGATTCTTTGATCAGAAGCTTTTGTTTCCACAGCTCGTCCAACCTTGTTGTTGTTGTTTCCAGCTGCCTCATTCCAGCTTTTTGCAGGCTCTGCTGCGCTGGCACCATCATTGTTCCTCTCTGCAGGATGGGATGTACGTCTGAGTGATGCTGTGCATGAATTGTCTTTCTCTCAGAGACGTTTCTGTGATACAGAATAAATTGCAGCACACAGCTTATTAGAGAAACAACAAAAAAAACTCCATCAACAAACCTTCACAGCCCAGGCAGTTCAAAGAAGCAAGCAGCAGAGTCCCACACAAACAAGCTGTAGGAGCACAGTCAGAAACTTCCCTGCTGCTTTCTGGGATAGATGTGCCAAGCCTCTGCTCCTTGGGTCACCACATGCTCAGCTCTGGGTCAATCACATCCACAATCTTGTTTTCACCCTCTGAACTGCACAGCCAAGGCCATCCTGCCCTGCAAGGGGGGATAACCCAGAGCTGCCTGCAGAGGGATTCAGGAATTCAGAGGAATTCAGCTCAGAGGTGTGTTCTGGAAGGATTCCCTGCTTCAGGTGCTTTTCCCTGCTGCCTCTGAGCACCAGGGGGGTTTCACAACCTGTGGGAGATATTCCAGGCCAGCAGCTTTCCCACCCCTGGGCACCTGGAGCAGGAAGAACTTCATGCCCTGCTTCCTTCATTTCCAGATAAAACAGCTTCCACTCCCCTGCACCTCTTAGCAATGCAGCTAAAATCTTTCCCAGCTAAAAATCAGATTCACCAAGAATGTCTTTATTGATTTACAGGGTTCAGCTTTATGAACATCTCCAGTATTTCTCTTTGGTCAAAATAAAGCAATATTAAACACCATAGCAATAAATCCAGGGCACCCTCCTCTCTCCAGGGTGCAAGGTTATCCAAATGTATTTATCATTTACCAACAGCACTGTTTAAAGGACAATATTTGACAGGAGTGGTTGTGTCAGGTGTGATGGAGTGTGGGTTATAAAAGGACATTAAGAGAGACTTTGCATTTGTCCTTCAAACATAAAGTCGATTTTTGCATGATTGGTGCTTGAGAGCTCATCTCCAGCACAAGATGAACTGGGAGCAGCACTCAGGGAAGGGAAATGCCTGGGACCAGGTGGCTCCCTGTGCTCAGGGCTCCAGGAGGGCTCTGCACCTCTGCAGCTGCTGCAGAACAGCAAGTTCACCTGTGCTGCTCTGCAGCCTGCAGGTGGGATTTTCCAGAGGAAGTCACACCCCTCCTGGAGGATTTGGAGTTGGAAGCAAAAGGTTTTAACTTCACCAGGCTGTGCCTTCATTACACCCTGCAGGAGCCAGCAGTGACTGTAAACAAGCCCAAATCTGGCTATTTTGATTTTTTCTTTTAATCCAAGAGTTACCCTGGTGTGCACGGGAGTTTTCTTTCAGCTCAGGAGCCCTTGGGGGCACCAGCCCTGAACAGAAATGTTAATGCCTCATCACACAGTGAGTGGCTGTGGGCAGCTGGGTCAGGAGGTGACCCTTGCACCAAATATGATTGATAAGAATTCCCTGTGGAGCTGGGGAGAAGATGGAGAGAGCTGGAGGGAAAGCACGAGCTCAGTGTGAGGCACCAGGTCCCAGCCTGTGGGGTGTGGAGTGAAGGACAGCTGGAAAATATCCCCTGGCCACAGCACAGGGAATCAGGAAAATAAAGCCTGGGACTGGGAGGGTGATGAGAAATATGTCTATTGTTTTCTATTTCTATTATTTTCTATTTCTATTATTTTACATTTATTTTATTATATTTATTTAAATGATTTAATTTATTCCTCAGGTGACTCTGAGCTGGAGTGGCTGGGTTTAGCAGGTAGGAGGCAATATTTAAAAAAGAGAAATTGAAAAAAAAAAATCCCAGAGCACTCAGATGTTTATTTTATTTATTTATTTATTTATATTATTTTCTATTTCTATTGTTTCATATGTCTATTATTTTCTATTTCTATTATTTTATATTCCTATTGTTTCATATGTCTATTATTTTCTATTTCTATTATTTTATATTCCTATTGTTTCATATGTATATTATTTTCTATTTCTATTATTTTATATTTCTATTTTATATTTATATTATTTATTGATATGATTTAATTTATTCCTCAGGTGACTCTGTGCTGGAGTGGCTGGGTTTAGCAGGTAGGAGGCATTAGTTTTGTAATCCCTTGTTTTCCAAAATATGAGGCTCTTGGCATGTTCTGGGATCTTAAATGACTCTCATAATCTATTTACCAGTGCTGTGAAGTTCCCCCTTTTATACCAGATTATGGTAATAATGGTATTGTGCAGCAGATGAAATTAGTTTTTCTGCAGAGTTTTGTTTCATCCCAGTGGCTAAATGTGTGAAATAAAAGGTGAAATGGGCAATATTGTCACGGGTGAGCCAGTTCCCTCCCACACCCACCCCACAAACACAGATGCTCCCTCATGTCCTGGGGGGAGCTGCCTGCCAAGCAATGCATGACAGCTCTGCCAGAAGCCAGGGAATTTTAAAATTTAGATTTGCCATTAGGGTAATTTGGGGATTTATGAAGTTTCAGACACTGGGGGCTGTTAGAGCATCTCCCCTGGGCTGTGGCAGCCTGAGGGGCACTGGGGTGATGCTCCTGTTCCTTTCCCTCTGGCACACACCAGACAAGGCTCTTCACAGAGATCTGACTTTTTTCCCCAATATTAATTTAAACCCCCCCTAAATTTCCACAGTCTTGTTTGGGATCAATCTATTAGTAATATTGAGGGAATTAACTCCTTTACTTATCAAACTTTACCTCCTGTGATGCATTTAGGTAACTCCTCTTCATGCAGGAAAACTCAGACTGGATTCTCATCACCAGATTTGCCTGGATGAACATCCAGACTAGGAATCAGTTCAGAAAATGTTGTTGTTTTTGTGTTCTGAACAGATATCAAACTTTATCTCACATTTTTGGTGGAGTGGGCCAATCCCAGCTTCCCACCTTAATAAGGGATTTCTGCAATCATCAGCATCCTAAAAAATGAGGCCAGGGTAGAGCAAAGTCTGTTCTTAGCACGTTCTTTAAGTTTAATCTGGAAGATTTGTATCAGGGAGTGGAGAGGGATGGGGAAGAAGCTTGTTTGGGAGGGGGGGATAGAGAAAGTAGGTCAGACAGAAAAATGTTTTATTGTCCCCAAGCCCTGGCGTGAGCTCCAGGAAAGAAAGGGAGCTTTGTGGAAGCACTTGGTGAGCTCTCCTTGCACTGTCATGGTAAAAAAGCCTCCAGAGCTGCCCAGGAGTGAGTTCAGCCCAAGCCTGACTCTCAGAAACACCAGGGATGACTGAGGGGAAGGATTTCCTGCACAAAGCCACCCCAGAAGCCCCTCCAGCACCCTGGATTCCCCCAGAGGAGGTTCCCACAGCTGTGAGGAGCTTTTTCCCAGCCTGTTATCCCATTAACTTCCTCACTGGGTTAAGGAAAACACTTCTCTCACCAGTCCTCTCCTCACTGGTACCTTTAGAGCCCTTTTGGGGTTTCAGCCCAGCTGGAAAAGAAGCAGCATTCCCTCTGTCCCTCTGCAACCCAGTGGGATGAGGGGAACCAAAGTGAAATGTGTAGGGTGAGATAAGAACAGTTTAAAAACAAAAAATAAAATAAAAATGCAGTAATAATGGTAAGTTATAATGATAATAATAAGGGAAAAATCAATGCAGTTGTTCACCACCCACTGAGCAATGCCAGACTGGCCCTTCTGGGTAACTCTGCCCAGCAGGATATTCTGTGGTGTCTTTGGGTCACCTGTGTCTCCTCCAGGTTTCTTCCTCCAAACCCCCTCCCTGGCAGATCATGAGACAAGAAAAAACCCCTTGGTTTAGGATAAACACAGCTTAGGAAAAGCCCAAACCCTCAGTGTGTCATCAGCACCTCCCTCATCCCCAGCCCAAAGCACAGCTCTGCAACAGCTGGGAAGGATTTAACCCTGCCCTGGGTGACAGCAGGACACCCCAGCACGGAGCTGGAGCTGCCAGGGCCCTGATTCTCCTGTTTCCATGGAAAAGCAACACCTGGATCCACCCACAGCAGCTGGATGGGAGGAGGAGCAGCCCCACGTGGAGCTGGATAAACCAGGTTAGACCAGATTGTTCCTGAGTGCTGTCACACCTGCAGTGTGGAACAGGGGGAGAGCACAAACCCAAGTATTGGCTGCAGAATGGACCCATCCCCACACAGCATGGGGTGGGTTTTGTCCCTCAGGGTGATTTTTGGCAATAATCATGGGTAATTTTCATGCACTGCCTCGTGTCTCAGCTTCATTCATCACCAGTGAAGGCCAATTAGTCATCTCTAACTATTAAGCAATGCTAACAGCTACTTTAAATGCAAGCAGAGCCTTAATCTAGTTCTAACTCAGATGGACAGTGATACTTGTAATTAGGCCATCAAACAGAGGAGAAATGTGATATGTTTATAGCTGAGGGAACCTCTGCATTGAACTATTTCAGGGATAATAATGTTTTATCTTTATTAACATGGCCCAAGTTGGTAAACAGTGGGTCATGCTTTTGCATTTGGGGTGTTAAATATCATGCAGATTTTGATTTGCTGGGAGATGCTGCCTTGTCCAGAGCATCCATCACGAGTCAGGTTTTCTGGGAAAGGGGTGTCAGGGAATCTACACCCCACCCAGTTGTAGCCAATTCCTTTTACAAATCCATCCTGCTCTGATTGGAATCTGGGGCTGATCCATGGGTAAAAGTGAAAGAAGTTCTTCCAGAAAAAAAAAAAAAAAAAAAAAAAATTAAAAAAGGCTGAAGAAGCCATTGCAATAAACACACACTGATAAACATCATGAATACACCTCCCCAGCCATGCCTTGGCCTGGGTAGTGTGTGTGACAGAAATCAGATAAACACCCCCCAGGTTTTGATCAGAAAATGTGAACTGAACCTGTCCCTCACTGAGAATCTGCTCTCTCCCTTGTTTGGAGATTAATAAGAAGAAAAGTGGGGAATTGGAGAGAAGTTGTTTTGAAAGCAGAAGCTTTCTATGCCAAAATGATCAACAGGAAAAGGGGAAAAGATCAGTGTCAAAATTCCTTGGGGAGGGGTGGCGGGGGGAGAAAGAAAAATATAGAGATAAGTTAAAGGTGAATGTGTGTCTTTCTCTGGAGGTATTTCTCTGTTTTCCTGCAGCTTTATTAATCAGCTGTTCCTGTCTCTGGCAAGGGCAGCAGGCAGGCAGAGTGAGGCCACAGGACAGCCTGCACATGTATTTACAGCATTAATACTGCTGCTCTTTGATTCCAGCTTTAATCAGCCTCCTTTTCTCCTAACGAGCTGCTCAGCCAGGTGTTTGCCTCTTGCAGGGAAGTGTTGTGTTCCCTTTGCCTTTCCTTGTGGAATTCCCCATTTAGGGCCTCTCTGGGAGCATCCCTCAATCCCAGCTCAGCTCACATGCTCAGGGAGGATTTTGCTGAGCACAGAGGATGTGCCAGGGCAGGAACTCTTTGAGGAGCACAGTGGGTTCATGCAGCAGCCTCAGTGAGGGAGGTGAGGTCACAGGGCAGCGTGGCTCCTCTTGTGATAATTGATAAAAGATTTGTGTTAATCATAAAAGTATTGGGGTTTGTATAAACCAGAATACTTAGGTCTGAAATGAAGCATGGACATTAAAGAAAGGAAAACATATGATTAAATAATTTTGTTTTAAATCCCTCTGTTATGAATATTATGTTTCAAAATAAGTTGTATCTACTGACAGCTTGCAGAACAAGGTTTTCACACAGCCCAACAGATCCTACAGAATCAGGTTTCCTGCCTTTGTGTGATCAACTGCAGCCTATCCCTAAGACCAGACTGCCTGACTTCTGCCATTCCTTATCTACCAAGAGCAGATGGTTGTCTATGGGACTTGACAAATTGGAGACTCACGTCGTCCAGTGATCCCACGGATCACCACTGCTTACCTGGCAGAATTATGACAACAAAAAATAACAATAATTGATGACTACAAGAAAACCATGCTATAAAAGGGAGCTGCAAACCAAAGTTGGGTGAAGCATGGAGTGGGCAGTGACCCCTCTGCCTCCCCAGTGCTGCTTGCTCTGTCTATATAAAATAAAACAATCTAAATTTGGCTGAATATCAAGATTTTGTTTCTCACCAGGCTCTGATGGCACCCAAGTCCCTGCTGCTCTCTCATCCACCTTCTGCCCTGCATTTGATGTCAGGCTCAGCTCCTCTGCCTGCCTCTCCTCATGGAAATGCTTCAGCAGGCAAGGAACAAACCCCCAGTGACCCGGGGTGGGGCTGCCTCTGTGGGGAGCACTGATGAATGCTCCTGATGTTCATTAAACCCAGGGGATGCCCTGCAGCTCAGCAGCTATTCCAGCTCTAAAACTGAAGTGGGAACACAAGCAGGGGTGTCCAGGCACTGGCAAAGGTGTCTCCAGACAGCCTGGCCCCTGTCCAGAAGTGCAGCCAAAACAAGGGAGGATCTGGGATGAAGGAAGTTTAAATGGTGGAAAATCCGTAGGTGAAATGTTTGCCTCTTCAAATCCTGCTCCAGACTCCTCCAAGGGAAATGATGGAGAGCTTTCCAGGGCCAGATGGCTTTTTTTTGGAAGATAAAATGGGCAGAATAAATGACAGTTGATCCAAGCATTTCCTTAGGCTGCTGTCTTTGCTCCACCTTGGCTTGACTCTGGGCTGGAGCCAGCTCTTGGGATAACAGACTGAGGGCAGGGCAGGGCTGTGTCACCCAACTTCTGTGGCATCTGAAGCTTGTCCTACCCTGTTCAGTCATTCCCTGGAGGTCTGCAATGAGATCCATGCTGGACCCATGCTCATCCTGGGCTGGGATCCCTGGAGCTGCCCTCAGGTGTGACTCTGCCCTGTCCCCAGGCAGGTGTCCCCTCCCCTGTGTCTGTCACAGACACAGCTCTGCTCTCCTGGGCTCTCAATACAATTATTTTCCCTGGGAAGAAGAAACCTTCCCCCTCTTATGTTTGACACAGCAGAGCTGCGTGTTTTGGACTATTTGTGTTCTGCCTTTCATCCCAATCTCATTTCATTCACTTTTACCTTTTCAGGAATGAATACCCCATTTATCTCCATCTCCTCTTTTACTCATTATTTCTTTTTCTGTACCTTCTTTTATCCCATTCCTCACTTCTCTTGCTGTTTACCAGCCCCTCCCCACCTCCTTTTCTATGTATCTTACAGAGCTCCTTTACCTCAGCTTTGCAGTTTAGTGGATTAATTTTATTAGTTTCTTTTGTGTGTGTCTAATTGACATGCAGTTTCAAACTCTATTTCATTTCAGCAGTGCTGACCTTTACCCCCTTGCAGGCAGAGAGAGTTTTTTCTCCAGCTAATACCTTCACTACCTTGCTGAAAACAAGAATGCAGCACAATTTTGCTCAAGGGTGTGGGGAGTTTAGGACAGCAGCAGGAATCACCCAGCAATGGAGAACAGAGCTGGCTTTTCTTTTCCTGCCCCTATCCAACCATCAATGAGGCAGCTTAAGGGAGTTCATTTTTCTTCCCACTTTATTTCTGACAAAATCTCTTTCCTCCTCTGGGAATGTCATTGCCACAGAAGGAACAAAGCACTGCATGGGAACACCTGAGCCCAGCCTTGACAACAGCAAGAGAAATTTATTTTTCCAAGGAAAGTGCAAACCCTTCCTAAATGAGGCTTTGGGGAGATTCCTTCTTCCCTTGCCTGGAGGACCTGGCTTTGTTCTCCAGCACAAAACTTTCTCCTTTCCAGAAAGCCCCAGGAAGCTGCAGTTCCTGTGCCCATCACTTCCAGCCTCTCTGGGGCTCCACAGGACTGAAATCCAAGTGGAAATTCCCTGTTTGGCTTTGCTGTCCATCTGGTCAGAAGGAAATGGCACCAACAGGAACGTGGGACAATGCTCCTCTTTTCTCACAGCCCTTCTGAAAGACCTGGAATGGACTTTTTTGGATGGAAAAACCTCTCAGAGCCCTTTGGCTCTCCCTGACACTGACTCTGTTCCAGAGCAGGTCCTGCTTTCCCAGGTGCTGTCCCTGCTCAGAGACAACACATTTCTCTCTCCTCCTTATTTCCTCACCCAGCAGAGCAGAAATGGCAGTTGACAGCCTTTTTTTATAAGATGTTTTCATTATAATTTTAATGGGCTAATTTCTTTCCCTGAATTGCCATAATTCAGATTTAATGAAACATGTCTTATAAAATTAAAAAGAAAAAATACAATAATAAAGTGGAACGCCCCATTAAGCTGAAGAACAAGGAAATAACATATGTAGAGATCTGATCACTCTGACCCTGCCATCCCAGTGATGCCAGCAGCAGGCAGGCACATGCTCCACGTCCCCACTGGTGGCTGTACTTCCCACCACGAGGAAATAGATAACAAAATAATGATAAATAAATGGATTTGTGAGGGGAGCTGGTGCCTGCTCCCATCACACCTCACTGAGTTCACATCCAGTGCTTTTGGTCATCAGGCATTGCTAGGTAAGGGCATCATCTAAATGGTCTTTTCTTTCTGTCGTCTGTGGATCCTACTCTGAAATCCCATCTTGGTTTGAAGGACAGGTGTCTGCCAATAGAGGCAGAAGCTTCTCTTTGAAATGGAGGATTTAAACCCCCTCCCTCCAAATTATTATTATAATTTTGAAATTAAGGGGCTCTCAGGCAAACATAGGGGAATTAGGAATAACAGTTCTTTACTAGGAAAATTAAAATAGAAATACAGTATTACAAAGAACAATCCCAAACCCTGCCAGAGTCAGAATCCAAGCTGACACCCGTCAGTCAGTCAGGGTGTTGGCACAGTCCCATTCAATGGTGGCTGCATCCTCCTGCAGGGGCAGATGTGGTTCAGCTGGAGCAGTGCTCCTGGAGAAGGTGCAGTTTCCTCTGAAGCTCCAGGGATGATGTGGAAAGGTCTGGCTTTCCTCTGGAATCCAGTGGAAAGAAGGTCCCTTGGTGTCCAAAATGTCAGTTTTTATCTGGGTAGGAAAGGCTTGGCTGCTCCCCTGGCTGGAGCATCTCCCAGTGGGATGATGGAATTTTATCAGTCATGCACTGGGACTCACTGGGCCAGCAGCAGATGATATCTCCTGGAGGGAGGATGGGCTGTGGGAAGATAAAGATGATTGCCCAGCTGGTTTAAAGATGGCCCATGAGCAGATAATGTGTGCCAGGAGATCAGGGTCACTGCCCCACCTGGATTCAGATGGGGACAGAATTCACATTTCTGGCCACATCCTGTATTGCACCCCAAGACAGATCCCATTCCTGTGCTCCAGGAAAACAGGGATCTCCATGTCCAGCTGTGCCAAGAGGGGCTGGTCCTGCTGCCTGCAGTGCTCCATCCTGGGGCTGCTCAGTGGAGCATCAGCAGCACATCCCTGAGCAGTGAGATCACCCCAAAAGGGGTTTTACACAGATCTTCCTCTAGTTTCTTCTTGACATCTACTAAGAATTATAAAACCATAGGGTTAAGTTTGGAAAAGCCCTCCAAGATCATGGAGTCCATCCTTTGAGCAAACATCACCACATGGACTAAACCACAGTGCTGAGTGCACATCCAGTCATTTCCTGAGCACTTTGAGAATCCCAGATCTCGTGGTCTCCTGAAGACCTGTGTACACAGAGACAGGTGATCTTTGAGGCCTTTGATGATCTCCTCTGAGTCCCATTACCCAGGAGCTCAGTGGGACACAGGTGAGGAACATTTATGGAACATCTCCCAGGTGTCTCTGCACCAGCACAGAAAAATCCTGGCACTCCCAGCACAATGTCTTCTTTTGGAGGATCCCTCCCCAGAAATGCTGACCTCCACTCACCAGCAAAAACAATCAAGGGATGGGGTTTATTGTGATGCTGAGTCAACAGGAGAGATTAATGCTTCCCTTTCATCTCACAACCCTTCATCTCTGTGTTTCAAATCAGGTAAAATATTGCTCTGAGCATGCTACCTGTGAAAAGAAAGGGAAAGGAAAGGAAAGGAAAGGAAAGGAAAGGAAAGGAAAGGAAAGGAAAGGAAAGGAAAGGAAAGGAAAGGAAAGGAAAGGAAAGGAAAGGAAAGGAAAGGAAAGGAAAGGAAAAAGGAAAGGAAAGGAAAAAGGGATATTTTCAGATTTGAACCAAATCAGGCCCTTGGTGCAGGAAGTGAATGGAAGGAAACCTCCTGCTTTCTGTGCATTTTTGCCTCTGGAGGCTGAGTTCAGCTGCCTGGGGAGGGGAGGCAGGTGTGAGACTCTCCAGAGGTGTCACAGCCCCAGATGTGAGCTGAAACTCCTTTTCTTCAACCACTGCAAAGCTTCCACCACCCCATGAGTGCCTGTTATCCATGGAGAGAAAGGTGCTGCTATGCACAACCATTTCCAACCTGTGGAAATGCTGGAAAACAACATGGTTTGACCCTACAGATTTCTGAAACATTGGAAGAAGTCAAAATCCAAGGAGATTAATTGGAGATTTCTTTAAAAATAAATCCAAGGAAGGTAGAAGGAATATTTATCCAAGCTTTAATGAGGTAGTTATTGCTGAGTAATTACATCTTAGCAACTTATTTACAGGAGAGAGAGGTTATGGAAGTTCACTTTACTTGTCTTGGTTAATTAGGTCCCGTTCCTTGGGACGAGCTAATTGGACATTCAGTGAGATAATGAAATAAATGCCATGTCATATAAAGAGTTAATTGAAAATAAAGAAATGTTCACCCTTCTGGAGGCCCAGAGCTGGAGTTGATGCAATATTTGGGATGCAGTGCTTTTCTGTGGAGAAACACAGCTTGGTGCAAGTGTGACTTGGCATAAATGTTTGTGGGAGCACATCTATTTGGATGGAAATTTTGCCTGGAAGATTTATGAGGTCAGGGAAAGGGAAAGCAGAATGCAAGGCTGTTACCTGGGCTGCAGGATGCTGCTTTTCAAACACTGCTGGAGGAGATGGCAGCACTCCCACTGTAAATTAAGACCTTGAATAGCAAAAATGTTTCCACCCCAGGATCTGCTGGTTCCTCTGTCCTTCACATACAGGAGAGGGGGGGTTGGTGTGATTTAAACATCATTGCTTTGTGCCCAGGAACAGATGGGTTGGCCATGCAAGGTTGCAAGGTCGGCAATATGGTGACTGCTGACTCTCCTGTTCTGCATGATGAATGCCATGGAAAGCCTGCAGGAAGCTGCTCAGCCAGCCTGTGAGGAAGAATGTAATTCCTGGGCAAATGAAGTAGGATAAAAACTTGTAAATCCGCTGAGAAATGAGTGTATGACTTGTGTCTGATTGGAAGAGAGAGAAATTGCTGATGTATAGACCTCACCATGGGAATGGTAGGAAAGAAATCCATCACTGGAAGGGTTTTTTTTCTTCTGTTTTGTTCTTTCTGTTCTTCTGGGGGACACACAGTGATTCTGGTGACAGTGAGGGACACAACAGGACCTGCACCTGGTGTAGAGGAGGGCAAATCTTGCTGGCCACATCTGGCCAAGGAGTTCCTGGGTGACAACTTTGGCCTCACTGTGGAGATGGGGCTGGGCATTCCTTGGGGCTGGATCATTCCTTGGTCATTCCTTGGAGCTGGGTCATTCCCTGGTCATTCCTTGGGACTGGATCATTCCCTGGAGCTGGATCATCCCTTGATCATTCCTTGGGGCTGGGTCATTCCTTGGTCATTCCTTGGTCATTCCTTGGTCATTCCTTGGGGCTGGATCATTCCTTGATGCTGGGACATTCCTTGATGCTGGGTCATTCCCTGGTCATTCCTTGGGGCTGGGTCATTCCTTGGGGCTGGATCATTCCCTGGTCAGTCCCTGGTCATTCCTTGGGGCTGGGTCATTCCTTGGAGCTGGGTCATTCCCTGGAGCTGGATCATTCCCTGGTCATTCCAAGGCAGCTCTCCTTTCCTCACAGCAGGATCCCCTGTTCCTCTCCTGAAGGTGTTTGTTTCCTGGTGCTGTGCCCTCAGCTCTGAAGTTATTTTAACAGGCATATTCCTGCATTTCTGGCACCATCTGCTCCTCTCTCTGATTATTGATGCAAGGAGGGATTAAGAGAAAGTCTTTTCCCTCCTTCAGCAGGAAGGGAGTTATTAGTGCCTCAAACACACACACCAAGTCTGTTCTGCGTGCCCAGCAGCAGCTGGCATCTCCTCCCTGCCTTTCCCTCTGGGAACTGGGGAGGAAATCTAATTGCTGAGTGGAGATCCAGGGCTGGGAGCTCTGCTGGGAGCTGCTGTTTAATTCTGTTTTCCCAGGTGAGTGTCCCAGACCTGAGGCTTTCTGTGGTCAGCAGAGCCGCCCTGGCTTTGCACATGCTGGGAATGGCCTGGAGCCACACATGGATGGATGGATGGATGGATGGATGGATGGATGGATGGATGGATGGAGCAGAGAGGGGAGGCAGGGAACTCTCCAGGTTCACATCCACCCTTTGTGGAAAGCAGTTTCCATCCCCTGTGTGATTGTTATTCCATCCCACATGGAGAAGGTCAGGCCCAGCCATGGGTAGGAGAGGGAAGGAGAAGGAGAAGGAGAAGGAGAAGGAGAAGGAGAAGGAGAAGGAGAAGGAGAAGGAGAAGGAGAAGGAGAAGGAGAAATCACTGCTTGCTCATCTCAGACAGCTCAGTGAGGTTTTCATTTAAAACTTCCTCCAAGTGAAGATTACAAATGGCCACATAATGAAGAATATGAGAAGAAAAAGCACTACAGAGACTTTTTCCCCTTGATTTTGACCTAGCAGCCTCTCAGGTTTGAAATGTTATCAAAACACTGAAACTTGAGAAAAATTACATCACATGAAGACTTTTTGAATCCATGCTGATTTCACCAAATTATTCTTTTTAAAGTGGGGTAAAAAAGAAACATCAGGGGAAAAAAATATCAAAGCCTCTGATATTTGAGAAGTGAAACATTTCCTTTCATCAGTTTGGAACAACTTATTTAACAGCCTACTAGATTCCCATTGAAAAACCACACTAAGTAATTGAAATACATCACTGACAAATAATAATTCATTTAATTCTGGGTCAAAGAAATGTCTCAGAAAATGCAGAGCGGTTTAGTTTTGTTAGGGAAAAAAATCTGAGTCCATCTCCATGAGTTTGTCTCTGGAATCACCTTTTTGGTGATGCCTGGAGCATCCTTGGCTGGTGCTGTGCCAGTGAGGTGACACAGCCCTGGGTGAGGCTGTCAGCCAGCTGAAATGGCTTTGATTTACAGAAATAGCTTCAAATCAATTGTTCTGCTCCTCAGCTAATTCCTGATTGCAGCAAACTCTGGGAACCTGTGATGAATTCCAGTAACCACACTGCAGCTGCCAGCAGCACCCACAGTGACAGGACACCAAATACCAGCTCCCATTTCCTGTTCCCAGAGCCTGGAACTCTCCTTGGTGGCCAAAATCACATCCCCAGCCCCTGGCACGCAGAGCCAGGTGAGTTTCCACAGCACTTTGGAAGAAAAAAATCCATTTCCCAGGGATGTTGTATCCTGGGAAGCAGCCAAGAGGCTTCTCCTAACTGTGATTGTGCTTGACACTCATAATGAAACAAAATTCAGATCACTGCAATAAATTTCCAAACTGTGAGCCTTAAAAAAAAGAAAAAAAAAAAAGAAAAAAAAAAAGAAAAAAAAAAGCTTAGCATTTCCCACAAGGCCCTACAAATTCAATCTGCATAAACTCCAAAATAAGTGTATTTTCCACCTTAAACTAATACTTGGCAGCAACTTCCAATTGGCTCATTTAATTAAGTTGGTGTGCAGATCCCATTTTAATGTATTTAGTGCTGCTAAAATGACAGGCATACTGATCAAGGGGATTGCATTTTATTATTTTTATGTTTTCTTTTTAATTTAGGCTCAGATTTCTTCTCCTCCTCGCAGTGTTTGCTCCTCCAAGCACACATCTTCAGGATGTGACACAGCAGAGCACCCAAAAGCAGCCCTGAGGAGAGAAGGGAGCAGGGCATGAAATGAGGGAGGGAAATTAATGCAAATTAATCAGGGCATGAGGATGTGCTGGATGAAGGAGGAGTGACATGGGATGGCACCTTCTTAATCTCAGAGTCATGGAATCACAGGATGGAAGGGAATCTGAAGCTCATTTTGTTCCATCCCTTTTCCAGTAGCCTCTTGTCCCTTTGTGGTTGCCAGAAACTGATGCCTTGGAAGGGCTACATGAAACAGAGGCTAGAGAAAATTAAGAGAATAAAAGTGAATATTTATTAAAGGCCTTCAATAGGTGCACCTTGAGCAGTCAAAACCCTCTGAGAGGGGCAATGGCCACGAGTTTTTCACACAAATTTAAGTGTGGTCTGTTTAGATATCAGGGGTTAATCCTCCATTTACAGCTTCTGGTAATGAAGTTATTTAGTCCAAGTTTGGCCCTTCACTGTTGTTTATATTTTTTGGGGGGGGCCTGAGACAGTGAGGTGTCCTTGAGTTTCAGGCCTAGAGGAATTGTTTTGTCTGAATAAAAGGGGAGAACGGCAGCTGACAGGTTATGGAGTTTTAGAGTTGTACATTAAAGCAGCACAGGATCTGAAAAATAGAAAAGTTAAATCCTAATGCATCACAGGGACACTTTCCACTATTCCAGGTTGTTCCAGCCTGGCCTTGGACATTTCCAGGGATCCAGGAGCAGCCACAGCTTCTCTGGGCATCCCCATGAGCCTCCTCTTGTTCCCAGCAAGAAATCCAAGGATTTGGTGGCTTCTTGAGCAGTTTTGAGAGTATTGGTGAAAAGTGAGACAGTTCCCCAGGGCTGGAGGCAGGTAGGAGGCTTTTCCCAAAATAAAGGAGGGATTTCACATGTGGCTCTGCCTGGCACACCCCATGTGCAGGAATTTTTAGGGCATGGGATGGGAGAGGGATTGCCCAGAGTGCCTGGGATGGCTGAGTTGTTCTGCTGTAAATCACCCTGCAGAGCTCCTCCCTGGAAGGGGTTAAAAGGGGTTCTGGTGAGTAATTGTCAGGAACTGGGGAGAGAATTCCATGGCAGCCTCTGGATCTGCTGGCACCAGCAGCCCTGGTCTGTTCTCACAAATACAGAGATATTTTTATAGAAAGGGTCCTGTCTGAGAGGAGGAATAGATGGGTTGTGTTTCCAGTTCTTTTTCTCATACTTTGTGTTGGAGCATCTTTTGATTTTCCTGTGATTACCTGAACCAATTTTCAGTTATTTTCCCCTACCTGTGGTCCATTTGCTTCAATCCTCTGTCCTTACACAGAGGAGATTTTTTCCCTTTCTTTGCTTTAAGCCTTGAAGTTAATTCCTCCCTCTGTCTCCCTGGGAGGATTTTCTCCATGAAGCTTTTGTGGACGTGACAATTTCATCTTTTCCCACTTTGACACCACCTGAACCACAAAACTCTCAGCTGCCCTTGCCAGTCCTGCTCTCCCTCAAATCCTGCCCAAGGTGCTGAATTACCCATGGCCCAGAAAGCCACAAAGACTTAGGATTGGGCTCAAATCATGTCTCTGCTTGATGGATCCTTCCCTAAACCCCCCAAAAACTCACAGAAGGGAAAGGATCTCACGGTTTATATTCTGCTTTCATTTGCAAGTGGCTTATAAAAGATTAATAAATGATTAATAGGCATTAAAGACACGAGGAGCATAATTTAGCAGGTGATTATAAGCATGTCAGGAGAAGGCATTACAGAATATTATGAGCAACCTATTGACTGTTTGAGCTTTCTGGTAATCTGTAAGCATTGATTAGTCATTCATTAAAACACTGATTAATAATTTCCAAACATTCTATCACTTAGTTTTGTGAACACTTGACAGAAAACACAACCAGAAATGGTATGTGTGGAAACAGTGCTTTTTTCCACAGTCAGCCCTCGGAGATTTTAGAGCCAGAGGTGCCAAAATTCAGCCCTGATCCTGCCAGGAGAGCCCTCCCTGTTCTCCAGGAATTTACAGCAGGATCAGGATCCAGCTGCTGCTGCTCCCACCTGGACAGCAGGAGGGGACTCCCAGGCTGGTTTGCACTTTCCAGAGCATTTTTATGTTGAGAATAAACAAGGGAGAAAGAAGATTTATTTTTTTTCCTTATGATTCTAGTCTTGTTCTGCTCTTGAGCTGTGAGCTGAGTCAGTGTTACCTGTGAACCCTCAGAGACACAGGAAACATTTTCCAGGAGCATCATTCCCTCATCCCTGTCCCATCTTAGTGTCAAGTTTGACCACTGGGGTTATTTGAGAGCTGCTTTTAATCAAAACTCACATGGAGTTTTTTTTAAAACAGTGCATTTTAAAAACTGGATTTGGTCATTTGAGATGCTTTTTTTTCTTGTTTTGGTCTGAGTTTGCATTTCTCTTCTAAAAAGAAGGAAGCACAACCCCAGAAATGAGTGGTTTCTTGGAGGGAACAAATGAGAAACACACAGGATTTGAGTGAGAATCTGTCTCTGGTGCTGTCACAGGGCTGCTCCCCCTGGACCCACTGTCAGTCCCTGTTTTCATTCTGCATTCTGGCTGGGGCAGTGCCCCTCTGACACTGCTGAGACTGGTGTGCTGCCTTCCCTCAGGGTCTGAGCCCTCCACCTGGGTCACAAAATCTGTTCCCACCCCGGAGAGCTCAGTCTGGGCAGGCAGCAAGGGGACAGAGGGACCCAGGGCTGTCCCTGCAGGGGACACTGCCACCCCAGGAGCTGCTCTGGGACAAGCCTGCTCCTCTTTGGCACTGGCTCCCAGCTGCTGCAGCTGCAGGGATTTTTAAGGAGGGATGTGGAGGGGACTTCACAGATTTATGCACAGGATTAGCACAGGAGAAACTTTTCTCCCCATGGTCCCTCCTGGCCCCAGAGTGAAGGAACCTGGCAGCCACCTCCCCTCCCATCCTGCATTTTGAGTGCTTTTCCCTGTTTGGGCTTGCATGGGCCAATTACCAGCTCCATCCCCATGGAATGCTGCCCCTTTACAGTTCTCACTTAATCGATTTGGATGAAATCTCCCTGAAAATCCTGTCTCTTTTCTTGCTCTTTTTTCCCCCCTAATGCAGCCTGCTCTAATACCTCAGCAATCCTCCTTCAGATCCCTGTGTAGCCCATTAGTGTGTTTGTACTGTAAGATTTCCTCCCTTCCCCAGAATGCAGGAGAAATAATTTCACGGTGTTTTTCCATCTCTGAATATTGACAGAGATGCTGCTGAAAGGGGCTCTCTGTTCCTGCTTGCACCTCTTCACACTTGAGCTCACACTCTTGTTATTCAGCACTTAACAGCTCCCCCCCTTCCCAGCATGGGTGCTAATTGGCTCAAATTAAGCCCAGAGAGATGAAATATCCTTCACACCCCATATTCGTGCCCCCATCCCAACCTCTCAACCTGCTGGTGTTCCAATTAATCCAGTTCAGCTCTCTAAATGGCTCCACATCACTCCTGACCCCCTCTGCAAGTTTCCAGGCTCTCAGAGAGCTGCTTTAGCAGCTCCCTGTCTGTTTTGTTTATTTAATATTTGCTAAATGCTGCCACTTCTTGCAGGTCTTGGGGTGAAGTGGTTTGATCCTTGTTCCTCTGCTGTGGGTGCTGCTGTTCAGGGCTGGGTTAGTCTCTCTGTTTTTTAGGTCAAACCCCATCCTCCTGCTGCTTCCAGGACATTCCCTGTCAGGAAGCCTGGTCTGAAGCACAATCCAAATTTGAAGCCTCTCCTGTCATTTCCTGGGGGCTCTTACCAGGTGCTGCAGGTGCAGCCAGAGATGTGGCTGGAGCTGAGCTGCTGCTCTGGCCTGTGTGGCTGGAAAAGCTCAGGGGAACATCACAAGAAGAAAAATCTTCTTGATTCCCCAAACCTGGTGGGGACTGTGGGGTTGGCTGCCACCCCTTTGGCTCAGAGCTGATCTCCTCTGCAGCCCTTCTCTGTGAGTCTCTCCAGGATATTTTTGCAGGTGAACTCTGGGTGAGCTCTGCATCTCAATTTCTCCCTCTCCCCCAGAAGGGCTGTAAGGAATAATCTGTGTGCCAGATGTGATCGTGGGGGAAGGCAGAGCTAGCTGCACTGAGGGATCTTTACTGAGGGCAGCAAAGAACCAGAACCAAAGATGTTTCCTTGTCCTGACCCAGATTCCTTTGGGAAGCATGTGCACACCCCACAGATTTTCAGTTCCCAACACTGAACAGGCTGAAGAGCAGCGAGGATATCTCCAACAGAACTCTTCTGAGAGATGGGAATGTTATAAATGAGAAACAAAAAGTCTCGATATCCAGCCAAATTTAGATTGCTTTATTTTATACAGACAGAGCAATGCATTGCTGGGGAATGTGAGGGGTCACCACCCACTCCACACTCCACTGAACCTTGGTTTGCAGCTTCTCTATAGTATGGTCTCTCGTTGTAATCAATAATTTTTGTTTTTTTGCTGTTATAATTTTGCCAGGTAAGCAGTGGTGATGAATAAACATCCATAAAGTCTCTGGGCAATAGTCAGTCTCATAGATAACCATCTGGTCTTGGTAGATAAAACCAGCAGAAATCTGGAAGTCTGGGCTTTGTAGATAGGCAGCATTGATCACACAAAGGCAGGAAATCTGATTTTGCAAAATCTATTGGACTATCAAAAGTCTGATTTTGCAAACTGGTAGTAGATACAACTTATTTAGAAAACACAATATTCATAACAGGGGGATTTAAAACAGAATGATTTAATCATATGTTTTCCTCTATCTAATGTTCATGCTTCACTTCAGATGTTGGTATTCTGGTTTATAGAAACCCCAATACTTTCATGATTAACAGGAATCTTTTATCAGTTATCACAGGAATCACAGGGAGGTATTGGGAGCACAGCCCAGCTCTCCCCTTTCCCCATCCATTTCCAGGAGGCTGATCCTGCAGGGAGGCCATTCCTCAGCGGATGATGGCACTGCCAGCCCTGTTCCCTCTCTCATCTTTCACTCCTTTTGTTCACCTGGGCTGTGCTGGGAACAGTTGCTCTCTAAGCCACGCTGCTGGGAAACCTTTTTTTGCCTCTGTTGTGCAGTCAATAATCTACAACAATCAGAACTATCCATTTGCCTTGTTCCTATCAGTCTAACTCTGTGTTGTTGTTGAATCTTTCTGTTGAGCTCGCTGCTCTGATCTCTGTGGCCGTAGCATCTGACTGTCACTCACACAAATATATATGGAGGACGTGCTCTCCTTGGCTTGGGAGATTTATCTCTCTCTGTTGGGCTGGTCAGTAGAGGAGGGAGGAAAAAAACAAGACAGCAGCAAGGAGAGAGACAGATGGTGTGAGATGCAGAGGAAGTGAAAAGGCACCTCGAGGATTGATAGGGGAGGGAGGGCAGCAGCTGGAGAAAAGCCTCTCAGGACTGATGGGGTGGGACAGGCAGAAGGGCTCAGGGCTGGACACAGCATGGTGCTGAGCTGCCCTGTCCTACCCTGAAGAGCTCGTTTAGAGGGGAAAAGAGGAATTTCAGACTCCACAGACATGACTGAGGGGCTGCTAACGAGAGCGCGTGGGGTCAGAGACAGTGCGAGAGGTTTGAGGCAGCAGCTCCTTCCTGGGAAGCTGTTTAATCAAAAATACTGGATCTTGTCAGGAGCCAATGAAGCAGAGTTAAAACAGGCCTGTTATTATGTAAATCCCTCGCCAGCCTGCTGGGAGAAGACAGGCCTGAGCTGGGCCAGGCTGTGGCTGCTGCTGTGCTCAGTGACAAACACGAGGCACTGCCATCAGCCTGTCCCCAGAGCAGCCCTCACTGCTCCTCATCCTCCTCTCCATCCTCATCCCCATCCTCATCCTCATCCTCATCCTCATCCCCATCCCCATCCTCATCCTCATCCCCATCCCCATCCTCATCCTCCTCTTCATCCTCATCCTCGTCCTCGTTCCCATCCCCATCCCCATGCTCACCCTTATCCTCACCAGGAAAATTAATCCACAAACACCAGAGGTTTGTGTCCAAAAAGGAGACAGAGAAGTCCTGTGACTTTATTTGAATAAAGGCAGAGGCCATGGGGAATTCCTCTGGGATCTCTCAGATTTTTGGAGGATGCAGCCTCCTTTTATCCCAATTTCCCATCCACATTTCCCTCTTTCTTTCCCCACTGGCTGAGGTACTTGAGAGGCACAGACTTCCCAAACACCTGACACCTGAGATTCCTCCCTAATGTATAACCCTCCCTTTTAATTTTAATTCTCATAGAATTCATGGTTTTTCCCCATTGCTTCTTTCATCTTCCAATATCCAATTTCATTTATCAGTGAACCTACAGTTTGTGTGTAAAGGCAAATATCCTTTTCCATTCACCAATCAGTGGAATCCATCCCATTGTTTCTTTTCTCTCTCAGTGCTGGTTTTATCTACCAGCAGACCCACACTTGTTTGTAAAGACAAATCCCTCATTCCTCTCATCCTCCTGCTCCCCACAGCACTGTTCCCTCAGCTGGGCACCCCTTGGCAGGCACTGAAGGGCTTTTCTGTCTCCTCAAACCAGCCCTGCATGCCCATGTGGGATCTCTGATGCCTCCCAGCCCTGCTGGCTCTCGAGCAGGATTTGTCCTGCCATGCCACCAGCAGCCTGTCCTGCAGGCAGGGCTTGGCCCCAGAGCTTTATATCCCATAGGAGCTCAGCCTCTGGATTACTGCTGCTCCCTCACCTCTCAGCACCTTCTGCTTCTGACATCCTCTTACACTTCTTTTCTTCCTTGATTTTGGGAAAATACTCAGAAATAGGTTTCCTTTCCATTTCCACTGAATTGTTGGGTAATCTGTGGGTCAGGGGTTTTTTTATGTTTAAGGTTTTTTTTTTAAGTCTGTCACTTCTCAGGCTCTCTATCCTATGGAAAAGCAGCATGGATGCAATTAGCAGCCACATCTCAGCCTTTGTCACCTGTGCCAAGTCCCCGTGCTTGGCTGAGCTGCTGAGATAAGGTGTTGGCAGCTCAGTAGGTGAGATTCAGCCTCTAAGAAATCTCAGCACAGAGCATGCACAGCAGGGATGAGAGACAGCAGCATGAGAAGGATGGAAATGACAGGGAAACCCAGGCAGCCTGAGCTGCTTTTTATCCAATTCCAGGTTCCAAAACTATCCTAACAGCAGAATTTCCAGATCACTCCTCATCTTTTTACAACCCCTGTAAAAGACAGAGCTCCAGTCCTGGTGGCTTTTATCAGACCAGTTTGGGGAGAGAGTACCAAAATTTGCTCAGCAGATGGATGCCAAGAGCTCCCTAATAAAAATTCACATCCAGATCTTATCCAGCTGAAATCCCACTAATCCAAGCAGAAGTTTCACATCAGGTGTGATGGTTCCTGGCCTGAGTCTGCTCCCATGCAGAGCAGAGGGTGGATTCTGCCTCTGCCAGCAAGGAAGAGGTTAACCCAGGCAGCAGGTACTGAGCAGCTGGGAAGGATCAAGGAAAAGCTCTTTAGTAGAGGGCAGTTAGAGAAGAAAGCTGAGGAGCCTTTTTTTTTTTTTTTTTTTTTTCAAAGGATATAGCTTTGGGAAGTCTAGGAAATTAGGCAGGACAGGTTTCCAGAAACAAATTCTCAGCAGGGAGCAAACTGAACTAGTTTCTGAGGCAATGCCAATGCCAGAGTGAACAGAGGAACTAAACTTGCATACAAATTCTGTGTGTGCCTTTCATTCCCCATCCCTGTCTCTCCCCTGCCTGCCAATCGTGCTCCCAGCTAATAACTTGATCTGTGAGATGAGTGGTAGGAGGGAGGGAGCAGGGCACCAAGCTGGCAGAAAAGATCTCCATCATCTTCAACAGAGCCTTGGAGGGCTCACGAAGCAGAAGATGATCAGAGGGGGATTAGGGATGGGAAAAGCTGAGCTGTGCTGTGGCTGCAGAGACTGCACTGCCCCCTTCCTCTGGGACACCTCCTCAGGAGAGGGGCACTGACAAACCTGGGGAGTTCAACACCCTTCTTGGAGCTGCAGGGAGTTCAAAGGGTGTGATTAACAAGGAGAACTTCCAAACCTCTAATTATCTACAGCTTGGCAAAGTAAAAACTACAAGGGACAGGATAAGTGTCTGCATATTGAGAGAGGATAAATGCCACAGATGGGAAATATTAATGTGCAGTGACTCAAGGGAAAGTCTTAATAAGAGGAGAAGTCTCTGTGGTTATCAGAAAATATTCTTACATCTTCTGCATTAGGCAGCAGTGTAGTTTACTATGGAGAGGGGTGAAATCAGCTGGGAATTGTAGATCTGGGGAAGCTGCAGCAGTGAAAATAGAAGGAGGGAAACCATCCTGTGGTGGGCTGCAGGAGAACAAGGGCTGTGCATGTTCTCTCCATTAATGTGCCAGTGTGAAGCTTTGGCCACTTAGGTTCAATTGCAGTAACACATCACTTGGCTTCGTGTCAGATTTCCACTGGATGTCAAACAATTCCATGGATTTATGCCAGTCAAGTATTTGTTCCTGTTCCTTCAGCTTTCCCTCCAGCCCCTGAGTGGATCCATCATTAAAATCACTCTGTGCTCTCCCAAGCTGGGAAGTTCAGTGGAAGCCCAAACCTTGACGTAGTGACACAGTTTAATGAATCTCAGGGCTGGAAATAGCTCAGGCTGTTCTCCAAAGGTCTGGGCTCCCAAAGGATGGAAAAACCTTCAAAGGGGACTCACACTCCCCTTGTTCCATGGGCCCTGGCCCAGCCACAGTAATTGCAGCCACTTTGAGAGTGGCCTGAGCATTGTGAGGTGGGGCCATCAGAAGGGCCAGGCCCTCTTTGTGCTGAGCCCTGTGATGCTTTAACAGCCTCTGTTATTCCCACAAAAATCGCTGGGATATGTCACCTCCTGCTGCAGCACACTGTGCCCTTAAAGGTGGGAACCTCAGTGCTGGCTAAGATGGCACCTGTCACACTTAGAAAAAAAATAAAATAAAATAATAACATTTGAAAATTAAAAATATGTAATAAAATACTAAAGGGGCAACCCTGTGGTGGCTTTCCAGCTCCCTTCAAGACAGCTTGGCATCAGTGTGGGAAAACAGCCAGAGAGGCACGGGATCCACGGAGCAGAGCAGGGCTGCACACCAGAATTAGCACCAGCTGCTACCAAAGGCTCTCAACTCCAGGCTTTTATCTGCTCTGCATAGGAATTGGCAGCAGTGAATTCGGGTTTCCAGCCCTCAGCTGCAGTGTGAGGAGGATGTGGCACGTTTTAAATTAATGGAGGGGTGGGGGGGGATCAAATTAGGGCTTTATCATCATAAAAGAACTTGAAATACAAAGTTAAACTCAAAGACTAAGGGGCTGATTCTAATTCATCAAATATCCCCACAGCTCACAGTCCCTAATGAAAACATGTGTAACAAGCCTGCAGGGTTAATTTTACAGGGGAAAAAAAAATTCCAATAAAGCTCCATGAGATTTTCACGTTAAATTAATGTAACGGATGCTTAAAAGCCTTTCTAATTAGGCATTGTTATTAACAGGAATGTCAGGTGAATGAAATCAACCCTGAGCTGACATTTCACTCCTGTGAACTTCCAAGTTGGTGTTTAATCCCTCACACGTGGCAGCTGCATTACAACAGGGTCGTGGCTTTTCCAAACATGTTCCTGAGCCACTCTGGGGTTTCCTCATAATGTGCTGGGTCATGGCCAGAAATGTGAATTCTGTCCCCATCTGTTAATCCAGGTGGGGCAGTGACCCTGATCTCCTGGCACACATTCTCTGCTCATGGGCCATCTTTAAACCAGCTGGGCAATCATCTTTATCTTCCCACAGCCCATCCTCCCTCCAGGAGATATCATCTGCTGCTGGCCCAGTGAGTCCCTGTGCATGACTGATAAAATTCCATCATCCCACTGGGAGATGCTCCAGCCAGGGGAGCAGCCAAGCCTTTCCTACCCAGATAAAAACTGACATTTTGGACACCAAGGGACCTTCTTTCCACTGGATTCCAGAGGAAAGCCAGACCTTTCCACATCATCCCTGGAGCTTCAGAGGAAACTGCACCTTCTCCAGGAGCACTGCTCCAGCTGAACCACATCTGCCCCTGCAGGAGGATGCAGCCACCATTGAATGGGACTGTGCCAACACCCTGACTGACTGACGGGTGTCAGCTTGGATTCTGACTCTGGCAGGGTCTGGGATTGTTCTTTGTAATACTGTATTTCTATTTTAATTTTCCTAGTAAAGAACTGTTATTCCTAATTCCCATATCCTTTCCTGAGAGCCCCTTAATTTCAAAATTATAATTATAATTTAGAGGAAGGGGGTTTACATTCTCCATTCCAAAGAGAAGCTCCTGCCTTTATTGGCAGACACCTGTCCTTCAAACCAGGACACTGAGTGAGGATTTTGCCAAGCCAACCCTCCCTGCCACAAAACATTCACTGCTCTGCCAACCTGTTGGAAAACGAGAGGAAAAAAAAAAATAAAACAAGGGGGAAGAGAAAACACCAACCAGGAAGAGAAGTGGTGACTTTGGGAGCTGAGATGAGCAGCTGTGTGATTCTTTTTCTGGAGACGTGTCCTCAGGGACTGCCACAAGACGTCAGCTGTGCTGCCTCGTGGTGGGTGGAATCTGTCTGGCTTCAGCTGGATGTGTCTTCCAGAGGAAGCAGGATCACAGCTGAACGTGGATCAACACATTTCAACTGAGCTGGGGCTCCTCTTGGAACAGCACACACCCACACAGGGATGCAGAGGCAAAACTGCCACCCTCCTGTGCCACTGCAGCTGCTGGAGTGATGGATCTGGCAGCCACAAACCCTTCAGGTGTGGGAAGTGCTGTTTGCTTCAATGCAGGGTCCAGAGACCTCCTGGCACTGCAGGCAAAGAGCCAAATGAGATTGGAAAGGGTTAGGGTGAAGGGAAGAAGGACACTTCTGTTTCATTAGTGTCAGGGAAATTAATCCACAAACACCAGAGGTTTGTGTCCAAAAAGGAGACAGAGGAGTCCTGTGATTTTATTCCAATAAAGGGAGAGGCCATGGGGCATTCCCCTGGGATCTCTCTGATTTTTGGAGGATGCTGCCTCCTTTTATCCCAATTTCCCTCTCTCTTTCCCCACTGGCTGAGATACTTGAGAGGCACAGACTTCCCAAACACCTGACACCTGAGATTCCCCTCCCATGTACAACCCTCCCTTTTAATTTTTAATTCTTACAGAATTCATAGTTTTTCCCCATTGCTTCTTTCATCTTCCAATATCCAATTTCATTTATCAGCAAACCTACAGTTTGTTAGTAAAGGCAAATATCTTTTTCCATTCACCAATCAGTGGAATCCATCCCACTGTTTCTTTTCTCTCTCAGTGCTGGTTTTATCTACCAGCAGACCCACAGCTTGTTTGTAAAGACAAATCTGACACTCCTCTCATTAGGACAGGAGCTGTGGCAAACAGCTCACCTCAAATCCTCCCTCCTGGTGGAGCCAGGGCTCTGCTCAGGCTCTGCCAGTCCCTGACCCTGTGTCTGGTTCACGAGGTTGTTCCTCCTCCTCCTCCTCTCAGGTCTCTGCTCCACACATCCCTGCTTGGTCAGGCACACACAAAGCTCACACAGACCCCTCACAGCCAATTTCAGCAGCAGATGAGGATTCCTGAGCAGGATTTTGTCCTTTCTCCCCAGCTCTGCACACACAGCTCTGGGGGTTCCATTCCTGTCTCTTCCTCTAGCTGGGTACAGGTGATGCTTTCCTCAACTCTCTTTGCTCTTGGCAATCTCAGACTGGCCACAGGAATCTGTGGGATTTCACTGCCTTTCCCACCTTCCCATTTTTGCAGGCTGCCCACAGTGGTCAGCTTCTCCTTGTCTCTCTTCATTGCTGTTCCACCACCACCAGAGCCATCCCAATATTTTTGTTCCAGCTCACTTTTGGCCCTTACCTTTTGGAGATGTGTTTCTACATCTCCCATCTGCATCTCACACAAGCCTTCCCCTCCCCAGCACTTATTTGGAGCTGAAAATTCTCTGAGGAAAAAATAACAGTTGTTTCTGCTCAGTGTTTGGGCCTTAATTTCTCTCCTCATCAGAATCCTTTTAATTAATGCCTATAGGAATTTAATCTGTCTGCCTTGTTGATACCTCTGGCTGTCAGGTGCTGAAAGAAGTGTTCAGAATCTTATCAGTGCACAAACATGCATTTCAGCTGGTCTTTGCTCCTGTGTTTGCCTAATGGCTTCTTTATTTCTCATCTCCTCCCATAGCCAGTTCATTGGCAAATTAAGGAATGCTGGGACAGGCCACTTGCATTTCCTTTGGCTTGAGTTGTGGGTAAATTCAGCTGAGTACAGAGCACACCCTGCTCCTGGAGCCTCTTCCCTCTTATTCCCGGCTGAGCTGCTCATCCACGGGTCACACACACCCAGCTGTGGTGGCACCAGAGCATTTCTGCTGTTTGCTGTTTCCCTGCAGGAATATCTGCATCCTCCCAGGATGCCCAGCAGAGGATTCTGTGTGGTTTCACTGGAGCTGGGAGAGGAGAATGCATGGACTTGAATTACTGCTTTGTGCCTGGACAAAGCTGGAGCACGTTGGCAGGGAGAGGAGGGAGGCACCAAAGCCTGATGGATTTTCCAGAGGAAGGAGGTAGATAAATCTACCAAGAAAACTCTGCATCACTTGTTTCTCTCATTGTCTCTCCCTTTTCCTGCCCTGTGCACATCTCAGGGTCCCTTTGCACCTTCTCCCAGTCCCTTCCACTTCTTTTTCCCTCTGCCAGTGTCCTTTCAGCTCTCCTCCAGGGAATTGCTGAGCCTGAAAGTGGAGCATGGAAGTGCCAGTGGTGGATGATTTGGTGTTGGTCAGGATTTTGTGGTTTTTGAACAGCATCCCTGTCCATGTGAATTCCTCCCACAGGGAGCCAGGGATCTCTGAGCTGCTTGTGGCTTATCCTGGTGCTGGCTAAGAGGGATGGAGATGAATGTTGCTGCTCTCTCTCCAGGTACACAATGATTTACACCACTGACAATGTGGCCTGTGACTCCCACATCTTCACTGAGCCATTAGCACTGGAAAAGGCCTATTAATCTGGATATACTCCCCTTGGGGCACAAAGGCAGAAGAATTCCCTGCCTAGTCCTGTCTACTTATTTTTCTCATTTCATTTTTTGATGAGGTCTGCACGAGGAGACTCTCCTCAGAGCCAGCTGCCTGCTTGCTATGCACGAGGTATTGCACTGCTCACAATCCCATTGCTTTCCTCACTGAAGGGCTCACACCTAATAAAGTTCATGGCCATTCTTAAACACGGCTTTGGAATAAGATACTGCTCTGTGCTTGGTCTAAAGGAAATTCAAGGCAAATATTTTACAGATCATCAGCACTGAAAATCTCCCCTGTGTAAGGAATAGTATTAGCTCCCCAAGTGGCCTCCTGCCCATGGCTAACCATGGGTACACTGTTAAATCTCTTTCTGACAGAGGCTTCCAGCTGGAGAGATTGGAAGATTTCTCCTCCCCAGCTTCACAGGGGTGGCAGGAGAGCAAAAACTGGGGGTGCACTGAGGTGCAGCCAGCAAGGAGCAGCCCCAGCGTGCTGAACGTGGGCTGTGCTGCCACTGGTGGTGCTGGCACTGCTCTCACCTGCTGCACCTTTCTGCAGGTGGGAAGCTCAGGGAGAGGGGAAATGGCTCCTGTGAGATCAGCCAGGGCTCCAAACACAGCTGGGCAGAGCTGAGCCCTGCCTGCTCCCCCAGGACCAGCAGAGGCTGTTCCAGCCAGGCTGTTCTGACCCAGGGGCACCTGGAATTGACAGAGCAGAGGAACCTGCAAAGGGGGCAGACAAGAGGTAACTCAGCTCCCATTCACCTGCAGCCTGATGCTCTTATTGCCAATACAAAGGTTTGTGTGCTCCAAAGCAGAGCTCATAAACACTTTCCCTGCTGTGTCCAAGCCTTGTCCAGAGAGGCTCTCAGCCCTCTGCAGAGAAAAGGGGTCCATGAGCACAGGAGCAGCACACAGGCTGCCAGGTAACCCCTGCAGCAGCTCAGGGGTGCAGCTGGGTCCATTTCCTAAGGCTCTGAGCCACTTTGGAGTGTTTGGGTTTGCTTGGAGCTGCTGGGTGATGCTGCAGTGCCCTGCAAGAGCAGCCTGAGCAGGGGTTCTGCTGCCACAGCACTGCCTTGCCTCTGGTTTGGACACCAGCTGCACATCTGCATGCTCAGCTTGTGGCAATAACCCTCACAGGGGCCACACTTTTCTTTTCTTTTAGGTGCTGCCAAGGAAGGTGGGAGAGACAGACCTGAGGGAAACCTCAGCCTGGCAAGGCTCAGGATGAAATTCAGGGCTGTCTCACTGCACTCCATGCTTTCCAAGGGACCTTTTCAATCTGTCTATTTCTTTCAAAAATGATTTTGACAAATTGGAGAAATGGTTTGGAAGAAATTAGATGCAATTTAATAGAGATAAGTAGAGGATTTTCCATCTAGGCAGGCATAATGAGCTGTTCTCATGCAGGCTGCAGAAAGGCAATCCTGCAGAAAAGTCTGGGGCTCTTTTGTTGATCAGGGAGTGGATGAGAGATGCCAAGCTGCAGTGAAAAATGACAAGCAGGAGAGTGTAGACAGAAGTATTCCCAGCAGGACATATAAAATGGAATTTCTGCTTTGCCCAGTGCTGTGGAGAGCTCAGCTGGGTGCTGGATCCACTTTTGGGCACAACTCATCCAGAAAGTTGCAAAGCATTGGAAGAGAGTCCAGAGCAAGGAGGACTGACTGAAGATTGGCAGGCATGGCTGAAAAGGAAAATTGAGTAAACTGGGATGGTTTAGTCCAGAGAAGAGGAATTCAAGCAAGACTGGAATAGTTCTGAAACATGGAAAAGGCTGATGCAAACAGAATGGGAATAATCACTTTTCCATGTCCATGGAGCAGCCAGCTAGCACTGGGCAGCTTCAGTTCTAACTGAACACTTAGAGGAGCTTCCCAAAGGAAAAGAAAGGAAAATGTTGGACAGGAGGAGCAGGGACTGGCCCAGAGACACCAGCTGAGATGTGCAGCCCTGCAGCTCTGCATGGGGACAGCAGCTGGGCTGGGTGACCTCCTGGGATCCAGGAACCCCAAAGTGTGACCTCACAGCTCATGGCACCACTTTGGGCATCCCAGTTCTGGTTGTGAGGACACCACCCCCACTCTGGAGCTCTGCTGCTCCTCCTTCACCTCCCTGCCCAGCCTGTGACCCAGGAGAGTCTTCTTCACATCCACAAAATATCCAGGCCAAGGAAACATTGCCCAAAATAACAGCAGCTGCTCTGGCTCCACTTCCCCATCAGAAATTCTTGGTGCCAACCAGCAGCTGTGAGAGGTTTCCTCCAGTCCCAGGTGGGAGCAATCCCTGTGGCATCAGCTTTTGTTCTGCCCCTGTGAGGATGGTTTTCTGAGCTACCTGTGCCCTGTTCCTGCAAGGCCTTGAATTTAATCCCTGTATTAGCCCACAGAGAATCACCCAGAGCAGCCCTTGAAGGAACAGTGCTGGAGAATGTTGCTCCATCTGCTCCAAGCACAACCTTCTGCATCTTCCCCTTAAATGCCTGCTCCCCCCTGTTTAACAGAACAAGTAATTAACGATGTTAATTTTAATCTCATTTGCTAATGAAGGCAGCCTAATTGCACAATAATTGGCAGCAGCCTTAGCAGAAAACAGAAAATAAACCCTGCATATGTAATTCGCTTTAACTTCTTTCTAATTGCCTCTCTGATGGTTTTCCATCATCAGTGGTGTCTTTGGGGGATTTTGGCAATAAAGAGAAGGATGGGACAGGGGAGATGTGTCCCACATGTGAGGGGAAGGGGCTGGGGTGACAGGCCAGCACCTGCTTCTCCCCAGCTGGGAATTCTAGATTTGGATTTCTAGACGTGCCACAGAGCCAGCTTAGGGCTGGACTCAGCCACTGGAGTTCCATGGGCTGTGGTTTGCCAAAAAGTCACCCAGAGGATCTCCTGGGCTCCCTCCCAAGGCTCCAGACAGTGACTGCCCAAGGAGATTTGTTCTGCTGAAGTGTTCTTCTGTCTGGTGTGCTCTTCTGAAGCCCCTTTGGTCTGTGCATCTCCAGGGGGTGCTAAGTCCTTCACTGACCATTCCTGAGCATGGAATGGACCTGGATTACAGAAAGGGGAGCTCAGGGATCAGCACTTTCTCCTGGAGCTCCCAGGGCTGGAAAGGCTGGCACAACCAGGAGATGGGTGGCAAGTCCTGCTGTTCCTTAGATTTTAGCAATTCTGGGAGGAGCCCCTGACAGTTCAGTGCTTTTTAATGCTCCCTTTGGACTGGCTCCATGTATTTGCTGCTCCTCTCAGGATTTCCATTCCCTTCTCCACCATCCACCACCTCCTTCCCCAGTTCCACCTCAGTTCATCTGCTGCATTGTCTTCCTCTAATTAGCTCCTTCCTGAGTTGTTCCTTTCATCTGTGCAATTGAATAACAGCTGAAGCAAAGTCGGAGAGGGAGGGAGAGGAGGAGGCTGGTTTGGAAGCAGCTGTCATTCCCTGGCCCAGAGGGGCTGCTGGAGGATGCAGGGATGGGGCTTCTGTCCTTCCTCGCCCTTCCTGGCCCAGGGAGGGAGGGGGGACAGGAGCCATTTGCTAAAGGACTCACCAGTGGGCAACTTGGAGGAATTACAGCGGCTGGAAATCCCAGCAGCTGCCTCCCAAAGGTTCCCTTGGTTCACATCTCTCCTAGCCTGCTGGCCTTGGAATTAAAACAGTCTAATTAGTGCAGCTCATTATCATCAGTTGTCTCAGGCTGCTGAGGATGTGCAGTGGAGGCTGATTGCTGAGCACCTTCACCAGGCCTGGACTCGAGCCAGTGGGAATTTTGGAGATCTCTGAGGGCAAAGGATGCTTTGTGGTCATTGTGGTGTCACCCAGGCAGGACAGTCCCCTTGGAAAGGATCCCTCAGGAGGAATGTCACTGCCTCAGCCTGAACATGGAGGGTTCAGAGGAATCCCCTTGGCTTTGAGTCACCTGAAGGACCAGATGTCCACCCCTTACAGATCTTCATCCTGGATCTCTGGGTAACCACAGGATAAAACCAGGAGGAGAAGCTGAGTCTGGCTTCTGTTTCTTGAGTGGAAAAATGCTTTGTGGTCATTGTGGTGTCACCCAGACTGGACAGACCCCTTGGAAAGGATCCCTCAGGAGGGATGTCACTGCCTCAGCCTGAATATGGAGGATTCAGAAGAATCTGAATCTGTTTTTCAGACACCTTAAGGCTCAAATGTCCACCCTGACAGCCTCCACCCTGGAGAGTCTGGGTAACCACAGGATAAAGCCAGGAGGAGAAGCTGGGTCTGGCTTCTGTTTCTTGAGTGGAAAAATGCTTTGTGGTCATTGTGGTGTCACCCAGACTGGACAGACCCCTTGGAAAGGATTCCTTGAATCCCTTGGCTTTGAGTCACCTGAAGGATCAGATGTCCACCCTGACACCCTGGAGAATCTGGGTAACACAGAATAAAGCCAGGACAGAAGCTGCTCTGGCTTCTGTTCAGAGCAAAGGCACAGTTTGTGCATTGCCTGCTCAGAAGGCACAGGAGTTTCCTCCTGCCCAAACCTGCAGGAAATGATGGGTACATCTCCCATCCTCTCCCCCAGTCCCTGCAGGACCTGCCCAGCTCTGTTGGCATCGCTGTCCCCATCAGCTGCCCCATCCTGGGCTGATTCCTGCCAGCCTGCCAAGCACAAGGAACCTCCAGACTCGCTGTGCTGAGCTGATCCAAGCCCTGCCCTCAGATCAACACCTCCTGCAGGAGGCTGGATTTGGGAAATCCACCACTGAGAGCTCCTCTGCTCCTCCTGTGCTCTCCCTCCATCCCATCCACGTGTCCTGGGATGGGCACAGCTCCAAGGGCCAGCACAGTGAATTTGGTTTTTGTGACACTCTGAGCAGAGGTGGCAGCTTCCCAGCAGGCACCAACTCCCCCACAATTCCAAAAGCTCAGGGGCTGCTGCAAATCCATGGGAACATAGAGCCCCTGGGAGCAGAGGGATCTGTTCTCTCACTGACACTGGCTCACAGCTGAGGACTGACACACCAGGGGGAGGCCAAGCACGGGCAGCTTTAGCAGATGCCAAAAAAACCCCCAGGCTTGGTTTTCCTGCTTTGTTCTCCAGGGTTTCTCCAGCATGCCAGCTTGCAGGCAGGACAGGAGGTGGGGACACAGCCTGGCACTGTTTGTCACCATCAGAAAGGGTCACTGCTGACAGATGTCCTCGGAGCTTTTAGAGCCCACAGAGCTGCTAAACACTAATTTTTTAAATGAAGTTGTCAACTGATCTGTGATTTGATTGTGCAATTGCAGCGTTCACGATAAATCATGCAGAAAATCATCTAATTAAACTAATAAGGAGTCCAAGGCAGGAGATGTTCTCTGGTTGTTGCCTTGGTCACAGGGGGAGGAGGAAAGACCCTTTTGGACAATTTTTTTTGCTCAAGACAGGGAAGAAAATGAGACTAATGTGTAATTTCCCCCAGACCTCCCTGCAGTCTGGGGTGCTGTGGTTTCACAGGTCTGGGCAGCTGGTGCAGAAACTTTGGCTCCCCATCTGTCATCCCTGGGTGTTTTCCTGGTGAGGCCAGCCTGGGGTGTGGATAAGGGCAGGCAACATTAATTTTGGGGCTTGCCTGCCCAGCTGCCTGCTGCTGACTAAGGAAATACAATCCTCTGCATTTTTTTACCTTGCTTATTTTCCCACTGTGCCAGGAATATCCATGCAGGAAGATGAGGGCTGGTGTGGGTATCCTGCAGTCTGATACATCTCTGAGGAGGGATTTGGGCAGCAGCTAATTATCCCAGCCCACAATTTGGACAGGAGGGCAGTGCTGACACTGGGACTAAAAATCAGGAGCTTCACTGGCAACAGCTGCTCAGGACCTTGGGTTTGTGCTGCACATGAAAAACAATCCCACAGGAGCCTGTGCCAGCCCTGCCTCTCTGTGCTGCCTCAGGAGAAGCCCCATTGCTGTCCCCAGCAGGGAAAAGCCCATTCCCAGCATGGGGATTAATATTTCAGTGCCCAGTGTCCCCTGCAGTGTCCCCTGCAGTGGCACCAGCTCTGTCTGTCGGGGTTTGAGCCATCAGAAAATGCAAGGGGGATTCCAGGCAGCTCAGATCTGTTCCATTCCCTGCCCTCTCCAGCTGTTGCCTTTCCATAACTGCTGAAAAATGCAGGGACACATCTGGAGGGGGCTCCCCACCTCTGGAGGTTCACCAGTCTTCCCAGATGTTTTGTCCCTCTTTAAACCACCCATTTGCTGGGTGTTAACCACTTTTGGGTTTTATTCTCAGACCTGTTGGGATGGCTGTTTTCAGAGCTGTGGGATGGACTGGGTTTGGGTTGAGTGCCAGAATTTTGGGGGAGGGAAAATGAAGCAGAGGCTTCAACAGCTTCTGCCAGCATTGCAGAAACCTGATTTTTGCTCTGAGGTAACACCTTTCCTCCAGTGCTGCTTTTGACAAACATATCATGGAATCCTTTGGGTTGGAAAAGACCTCAGAGATCATTGAGCCCAACCATTCTCCAGCTCTGACCACACTCCAAGTGCCACATCCACACTCTGCTCAAGCCCTGCAGGGATGGTGACTCCACCACTGCCCTGGGCAGCTCTGCCAGGGCTTGACAACCCTTTTAGCCAGGACATTTTCCCTGCCATCCAATCTGAATTTCCCCTGCTACAACCTGAGGCTGTGTCCTCTTGTCCTGTCGCTGTTTGATGTCTTCTGGAGAGCAAGAAGAGCTGATTTTCTGCAGCAGGCACAGCACATGCACTGGCAGGAGCGTGAAGGGCCTGGGAAATGGGATCTGAGCAGGGTGGAAATAAAGGAGTGGGAGTCAGTAACTGTCAAATCATGCCAAAGGAAGAAGATTGTATTTTGGGTGTAGGATGGCCTGTAGCACATTTCTTCTCTCTCTTTTTCTCATCTCTCTCGACAATTTCTCATTTGGTCACCGAACTGAAAAAAATTCATCCTTTGCAGTGCTTTAAGTGGAATTCCATGTCAGAGGGTTTCTGGAGGAGCAGCAGTGGCAGGGATGTTGGTGGGGAAGGTGGCAAGAACAGCATTAATCCCAGCTCTGTGCTTTGGGCCTGGGAGAGCTGTTAACTCACAATAACACCTCGGGGGATTATTGATTTTCAGAGTGACTGTCTTGTTTTTGACAGCGTAATTTTGTCACTCCCTGGGTCATTTTACTTTCTAATGGGTAAAAAAGTCAGAGGATCAGGCTGCTGTTTAATGGGGAAAGAGTTATGCAGCTATTTTGTGGCACTGGGAAAGGAGTGTACTTGTCAAAGTTGGGAGGTTGGTTGAAAGTCACATCTGAGCCAAGCAGGATTGGGTAAAACCAGATCCTTCTGCTCCAAAGCAGGATTGAAGGTGTCAGTGCCTCTGAAGCCACACCAAGCCTCCACTGAAACATCCAGGATGGATTTGGTGGCAGGAAAAGACAAGAAAAGAAGAAGGAAAATTCCTGCCTGGAAGGCGAGGGAAATCTTTGTGTCAATCACATCCCAGCTTTTCTGGTGGGAAACTGAGGAAAACAGAATATTCCTGCAGAACTGCTCCTGAGTTCTCACCCAGGAAGGAGCCTGAGCCATATCTGTGAGCAGCTGCTCTGGGTGCTCAGAATTCAGGTGCTCATTGCCCCAGCTTCAAAATCCACCTTCCTTCCTGAGCATCTCACCAGAGAATGTTTCTTCACTTCTGTTTGAGTTAAAGGCCTTGGTCTGGGAAGGGTTTTTAAAATTCAGTTTAACATCAGGGTCACTTTGACCTCCAGGCTGAGCTTATTTTTTGGTTTAGTTTACCTGGAGGCATTTCCTGCTGAGCACTTCACCTGCTGGCACATTTCTTGTTCAGATCCAATTAACAATCTCCACTGCAAGAAAATATAACATTGCAGGAGCTTCTCTAGGGCTCCTCTGCTGGTTTTTTTAACTATGTCCACAGAAAAACATCATGTCCCATCCCACTGCTCCTTTTCCTCTCCTGCTCCTCCATCCTTCCACCTGTGACCTCTGAAGATGAGCACAGCATTGCAGGAACCTCTGATTTATCTGTGTGATGAGCAGAATGAAATATCCCACCCAAAAAAAGGATCCTGTCCAGTTAGAGGAAGGAAACTGGATTGCTGGGACTGCCAGAGGATCTCCTATGGATAATGGAGCTTCATTTCCACTTGGATATGTGGGGTGGGAAACCCCAGAGAGCTTCCCCAGAGAGCCAGAGCTGAGTTATTGTCACTTTAAAGACTCAAACTGCAACTCTCCAGGTATCAACTTTCCTTGTGTTTACTCCAGGATCTGGGAGAAAGGGAATAGGTGTGGCTGGGGAGAGACCCTTGGCAGATAAGCTTCCAGCAGCTCATTATCTGTGGGGGAGATTTCAATGCCTGGGAAATATAAAGCTGCTAATTTGTATTTTAATATTCCTCCCGTGTCCCATTGGCCATATAAATTAAGTAAATTCAATCAAAGGCTATCCCTTATCTATTGCCTGCCTGTGCCTTGCTGGGGAGCTGGATCAGCTACAGAGAGAGAGAGAGGCTGGGAATAGAAATCTGAGATCCCTCCTGATATATCAGAGTCAGACATTGATAGCAGCCAGCTAGACAACAGCCTGGGCAATAAAAAAAAAAAAAAAAAGAAAAAAAGAAAAAAATTAAAGAAAAAAAAAGAGGAAGAAGCAGAAGGAACAATCCCTCTTTTCTCTCCTCTATCAGCATCCTGAGCTGTGAATTACAAGTGAATGAGAGCTGACTTATTCCTTTTCTGAGGGAGAAACTCACGCACAGGAGTCAGGGCTGCAGGAATTATGGCTCCCCTGGCCATCGTAGATTGGCCCCCCTGTGAGCCTGTAGTATTTTGTAGGACTGTTTATGGGGCTAACTTTAATGTCTTAATATATATGTGCAGTGTGCCAGAATTACAGCTGCAGGGGGAACCATAACTTGGAACTTCCTGACTTTCCTGCGTGTGAAACCTCAGCTGCAATGTTAATTTACTTGAGGATTTTTTTGGGTTGTTGTTGTTGTTGTTGTTGTGAGTCGTTCCCTGCCCTGATTCTTTATGGGTACAAGAAAGCAAAATGCTGGTTTGGTGCTGGAAATGATGGATAAGCACTGGTAGCTCCAGGCAGGATGGTGGAGGGGAGGTGGGAATTTCAAGGCTGTGGCTGGGAAGAACAAAAGGAGGCCAAGAGCTGTCAGAATTCCAAGGAGAGGTGGTTGAGGAGGGTTTGGTGTTGCTGGAACAATGTCAGGCTGTGGGAAGCAGCACTGGAAATCTCCCAGGCAGGACCAGGCAGGCTGAGCTTGTGCTCTCATGTTAAAGGCAGGAGAGCCTGGGCTCATTCCCAGTGCCAGCACAGCTCCCCTTGGTCACTCAGGAGCAGCCTGACAGTCACAGAATCACTGAATCATTGCCTTGTTCAGGTTGGGAGAGCACCCAGGATCATCAATCCAACCATTCCCCAGCACTGCCAAGGCCACCACTGAGCCATGTCCCCAAGTGCCACATCCACGTGTGTGTTCCATCCTTCCAGGACTCCACCACTGCTCTGTGCCAGAGCCTGACCACCTTTGGAGGAGGAATCCTGCTGGAAAGGTGGGGCAGACCCAGCAGTGAGGATGATGAGGACACTGCTGAGTGTCCAGCAGTGCCAGCCTTGGCTTACTTTGAAGTTTGCACAATTTTTTAAGTCTTTTGTCTTCCTCATGAAAAAAAAAAAACCACCATCAAGTTTGAAGTGAAGAAGTTGTTGCCTTGAATGATGTGCCTGTGCCTCCATCCTATGCTGCTTCTCTAATGACTTGATCAGGGTGATGGCTCTTCCCTGCTCAGCTGAATCTCTCCAGCTCACTCATTGGCACCTCTGAGCTTTCAGGTCTCTAATTCTGTGTTGAAAGCACTTGAAATCAGCTCAAAAGCTTGGAGGGAGCGAGGGCAGGCAGACTGACAGACAGACAGAGTGCCACACTCAGTTTGATTGCTCCAGTTTTATTTCCAGCAGCAACCTGAATGGAAAAAATCAAGGCAAATATGATTTTTAAAGGGGAGGGGAAAGGGATAAAATCGAGTTAAAGGAAAACAAGAGTGAGAAATTTCAGCTCTCCTGAAAACACATTTTTCTTCCAGGGGGCAGAACCTGTTTCTGTTGGAGGCTACACAGGAAGGGCAGGTGCACAGAGCTGCTCCTTCCACCCCTGCCAGGCACAGCCTGTGCTGTCCAGCCAGCAGAACACAGCCCTCAAACCAGGGCACTCGAGTGCTGCTGTGCAGTCATCGTGCTCTTGGAGCATGGCAGGAAATCCTTTTCCTCCCAGAAGCATCACAACCTGCCCAGACTGATTTATAATCAGTAACACCAAAATCCCAATGCATTCCTCGTGCTGCTGAAAGTATCAGAGTTACCCAAGGAGCTTTTGTACCCTCCTGCACCCAGAAGTGCAGCAGACAGAAAGAAATCCCAGCCAAACCACGCTGCCTGCTGGAAAAATAACCAGGATTCTGCCAGAAAAATAACCAGGATTCTGCCAGAAAAATAACCAGGATTCTGTCAGAAAAATAACCAGGATTCTACCACAAAAATAACCAGGATTCTGTCAGAAAAATAACCAGGACTCTGCCAGAAAAATAACCACATCTCTGCTCTCCCCAAACTACTCACAATGCTGAGTGTTTGCTGCCTGCCTCTCACTCCCCCTCTGGATAAAACCATGCAGAAGGAGTGAAGCACTTGCCTAAAGACATCTCTTCCTCCTCTCCACACAGGGATCAGGGATCAGGGAGGTGCCTGTGCAGCCCCAGAGCCTTTGGCAGCCACAGCACAGCCCTGCCAAGGCTTGCAGCTTGTTTTCCCCAAGGCTGGTGTAGCATTAAGTTCTTCTATCCAAAAGCAGCCTTTCAAATTGCTGCCTGGTGTGTTACATAAATCCTCCCCAGGATCCTGGGAGACTGCAAGCAATTACACTGAGGTGCTGAGGAAGCAAGTGAGAGCTCAGAGAAAGGTTAAGAGAAGAGGAGGGGAGGGGGGGAAAAGAAAGAAGGAACAACAAAAATCCCAGCTTGGAGTGGGAGGGAGGCCACAAAAAACAAGTCTGTGTGATTTGTGTGGAAATTGCTGCATCTTGGCCCAGGGGAGTGTCACCCATCTGCCAACAGTGGTACAACTTGGGGATGATCTGGGATGTTCATTTATGCCCTGAAATAGGAGAAACTGCTGTCAGCAGAGCCCAGAGAGGGTTCCTAGAATCCAAGCTCTTGAAGGCATTGTCTGGGTGCTCCCCAGTGAGGGACATCCCCCTCTGTACTGACCTCCCTGTCTCCTCCACCAGGGTAGGTGGGCATGCAGGAGAGTCTGGGATGGGCTCCTCACCCCCTCTCACCTTGTCCTGCAGCAGGGAACAGCTGAGTCCTCCCAGCACCAGAGATTCCCTGGGGAGCAGCTCAAAGCTGGTCCTGGCCTGGAGCCCTTCCAAGGTCCATCTGCAGCCTGAGGAGCCAGGATGCAGGGACTGGGCTGAAAGGATGGGGCTGGACGTGCTGGAATTCCCTTCAGGTCAGGGTGCAGGGTGGTGTCTGGTCACATCCCTCACTCAGAGCCAAGCTGGGGCTGCTCCAGCACCTTCCAGCCTGCTGCAAATGGGAGCTGCTACCTTCCCTGCCTCCCCATCTCCCCTCAGGGCCATCACCTCCATTAGTGAGCCTCTCCAAAGTGCTGGCAGAGCTGCTGGCTCCGAGCTCCCCCATGCCTGATGCACAAGTGCTGCTCTCCCAGGGCTGCCCTGTGCCTGATGCAGCCAGCTCTGCCTTCTTCCCTCCTGCTTTGCTCTCCTTCAGCCCCACAATGCTGTTATCCCTCACCACCTGACAGCCCCAGTGCCTGGCCAAAGGTAACTTTTGGGGGAGGGGGGCTGGGGTTGAAGTGAATCCATCAAACAGATTTTCCAGGGCTGCCTGAGTTGCTGGTGCTCAGAGCAGATGCATTTCCCTAATAGACACAGGCATGGATTTCACTGCATTAAGGAAATGGATGGCAGCTCCTGCAGACAGCTGAGCTCTGGGTGGAGAAGGTTTAATCCAGGGACACTGTCCTGGCCAATGTGTCACTGTCTGGGAGGATGCAATAATCACTGTCTCTCTTAGCTGTGCCCTGGGGGCTCCCAGCTCCTGATAACCTGCCCTTATCAGCAGTGGGAGCAAACACAGGGAAAGTGGAACAGCAAGGAAAGAGCCCAAGAGTTCATCCACAGCTGCTCAGGCCAGGCTGCCACCCCTGGCAGGCAGCACAGGCAGCCTGTGGACAAATAAATTAGCAGAGCATGTGGAATCCTTCCAGAGGCTTCCAGGGAGCTGCAGGGTGATGCTCAGGGAGGGAGGCTGATCCCTCCAAGCCATCCCAGGGAGCAGCACTGAGGCAGGGCTTTTTCCCTCCTGAAGTCTAAACTAAAAACTCCAGGCCCTGTGCTCGTGGCTGTGTCCCCAGGACCCTCACTTCCATGTTTTAGCTGGTTCCCACTGGGTACCAGGCCCTTTCCTTATTTCTTTCCCAGCCTGCAGAGCTGCCTGGCTGCACAAGGAGCTGAAGAGGATAAAGCAAATCTGAGAAAAAGAGGAAAAGGAGAATCTGTGAGCCACTGCCATCTTTGCTGCTATCTCCAAGCATCTTTGAAAGACTTTCCCTGCCTTTGACAGAGCCAGGCAGCTCTTCATCTGGGAACTGCACAAGTCTCAGGCAGCTTCAAAGCTGGATGGCTGTATTCACATTCCCAGCTGTGAGGACTTTCAGAGTCTATATTTAGGCTTTTCCATAGGATAAGGGACAGGCAGCATGGGTTCTGCTGAAGGAAATTATGTTTCTCTGACCTGCTTAAATCCTTTGGATGAGTTAAGAGACCAGTGGATAAAAGGGAATGAGAGAGTATATATACACACACTCCTTTTGAATTTCAAAAGCCTTTTTTGATAAAGACCCTGACAGAGAGCTATCAAGGCATAATGGTGACCAGGGGGTGCAAGTTAAAATCCCTGTGATAGATTAATGCTGGTGGAGAGAATGGGAAGAAATGGGCAATTCTCAGCAGGAGAAATTGTGATAGTCAGGGGGACATTCCATGAGAATATTGCTCGCTCTGTTTCCCCCTGGCTGTGGCCAGGGCTGAGCAGGGAGGTGAGTGTGCTGATGGCAATTTTGGGGTTTGTTTTCCTCCCCAGTGCTGCCAGCCTGCTGTCCTGGCTTCCCCCTCAGGCTGAAGCTGGCCCAGCTCTGATTTGCACTTTTGCTGGGAAGCAGGCTGGAGAGGGGCTGGGTGCTCATTCCCAGCTGCCCACATTCCAGGCTGACTCTGGCACGTTCTGCTGCCATATGTCCCCAGTCTGGGCTGTGACCAGAGCTCCCAGCTCAGGAGAGGGGTTCTAATTAGCCCTGGCAGGATGTTGGGAAAAGGAACTTAATTAGCAGGATGCATTTGGACACCTCTTCAGGGAAGGCAGAGTTGGGCTTCACCTTTTACTCTGATTGTATCTGTCTGCCCAACATCCCCTTGTCTGTCATTGTCCTGGTAGATCCTGCTACTCACTCAGTGTCCTGGTTTGAAGGACAGGTGTCTGCCAATAAAGGCAGAAGCTTCTCTTTGAAATGGAGAATGTAAACCCCCTCCCTCCAAATTATTATAATTTTGAAATTAAGGGGCTCTCAGGCAAAGATAGGGGAATTAGGAATAACAGTTCTTTACTAGGAAAATTAAAATAGAAATACAGTATTACAAAGAACAATCCCAGCCCTGCCAGAGTCAGAATCCAAGCTGACACCTTCAGTCAGTCAGGGTGTTGGCACAGTCCCATTCAATGGTGGCTGCATCCTCCTGCAGGGGCAGATGTGGTTCAGCTGGAGCAGTGCTCCTGGAGAAGGTGCAGTTTCCTCTGAAGCTCCAGGGATGATGTGGAAAGGTCTGGCTTTCCTCTGGAATCCAGTGGAAAGAAGGTTCCTTGGTGTCCAAAATCTCAGTTTTTATCTGGGTAGGAAAGGCTTGGCTGCTCCCCTGGCTGGAGCATCTCCCAGTGGGATGATGGAATTTTATCAGTCATGCACTGGGACTCACTGGGCCAGCAGCAGATGATATCTCCTGGAGGGAGGATGGGCTGTGGGAAGATAAAGATGATTGTCCAGCTGGTTTAAAGATGGCCCATGAGCAGATAATGTGTGCCAGGAGATCAGGGTCACTGCCCCACCTGGATTAACAGATGGGGACAGAATTCACATTTCTGGTCACATCAACCCAGCACATCCAGCCATGGCAGCACATTTGGGATCACACTTTTCTGTTTCCAGCCCCTGGGCCAGGTCTGAGTGAGCTGTTCTGGTGTCTCCCTGTGCTCAGCTGAGCTCACAGGTCCTGCTGAGCCTCCTGTCCCACAGCCCTTCTTCCTTCTTCCTCCTCTGTCCCCCCCCTCTGGAATTGTGGTTAAATTGGATTAGAGTAATTAACTTTTGGTCACACTTTTCAGTGAGCAGTCAGGTGGGAGAAAAAAAGAAGGGAAGTTAATTGAGATGAAAGGAGACAATGTCAAGAAAGGAGTTCTGCTTAATTCGTGTTGGTGATGCCCAGGGAAGTGTTGCAGTGTTTGTTGGGAAACCTCTGACACCTTCTTCATTACCCTGGGTCACATTCTGCTCTGCTTTTGGGGAGGGGAATTGTTTGCTTTGAATTATCTCATTTTTCTCCCCAAATTTCCTTTTCCCTGTGTTGGTAATGACACAGCTTCACCTAGACAGTGTGAATGTAAACCACACAAGTTATTTTGGCTCGGTGGGCTCCAGACCCTGCCATAAACTCAAACATGTGGGTGCTGCCTGGCCTGAGAAGCCCTTGTGGAGATGTTCCCATTTCCTGTAAACAAGGATTTGGCCTCACCTCCCCCTGAAGCTCCCAGCCCCTGTGACATTTTGATCTGCTCCAGGATTTATGGGAGGGAAGTTCATGCCTCATCTGTTAAATGAAATGCCTCAGATAAGGCATTTCCATTTATTAAGGCAGTTATTATATTATAATTAAGCACCAGTTGCTGGCAGAAAACATATTTATGGAGGTTTAACCATGCAGCCTGAGAGAGATAAATAGAGGCTGTGGAAGTGCCTGGGGTTTTTCACTCTCAGGGAGAGGCATGACCTGGAGCTCAGGACACTTTCATGGCCAACAGCTGGGTGGGAACTCTTGAAAATTAAATGTTTTTTTTCAGCAATAGGAGCTGGAGCTGCTCTGCTGAGAAAAGACACTTCCCAAAGCCTGGTTTATGAGGGCTCACATGAGTCAGGATCCCTTCACTCCTTTTCCAAGAGGTTTTTGGGTTTTTTTTTTTTTCCATGATGGAAAACTTCCCCTCCTTTTCCAAGAGTTCTGCAGGAATCCTGCTCAGCAGCCGAGGGAGGGGGGATGTGAATGGGAAAACTCTCTGAGGCTGGGTATTAGGCAGGGATTTGGGAAGGCTGGGAAGATATAAAAGGGACTTGAGAGCAGCGTTTTCTCTGGGATTAAGAGCACAGAGTCCATCTGAGTGTGGTTTTTAGAGCTGCCTTGAGGCTGTGCAACACGGCAGCTTCAAAGAGGAGCAGGGAATTAACGGGGCTTCCCCCCTGCCCTGCCTGTCCTGCTGCATTCTCACTTGGCAGAGCTCAGGCTGAGCAATTAATTTGGGAGATGTGGAGGTCACAGGCAGCTTGGCTCCTAACTGGGCACGAGTGAGTTCATTTCATGCTCAGTCTGTGTCCTGCTGCTCCCTCCTGCCCAAATCCAGAGGGTTTAAAAACTCATCCCCCCCTCCCAGAGCATCTTCTCTCCCTCTCCTGGTGCGTTGCTGCTGCAGAATTTTTTTCAGCACATAGTTAAACCCAATAAAATAATCATTATTGCTGCAATTATTTCCAAACAGATTAAATATCTGCCACGCTCCTGGTCCTGGTATAAAACAGGAGGAGCCATAAACTACCTCAGTGCATAAAAACAGGGAAGGGAGAAGGGAAGGATGACATTTCATCTGGTTCCTCATGGGCCTGTGTAGTTACTGGGAACATTTGCATATTTTTAATGCAGTGCCTCTTTAATAAATTCCTCCCTCCAGACACATTAAGAATGGGGAGCTTGCCTGAGCATCAGGATGGGGAGTGTTGGTAACTCCAGGCTCAGGGATCAGCAGAGAAACAGGCAGGGGGATGTCTGTGGGATCTGGGAGGGAAGGAGAGGACAGCACATCCCATCACTTTATTTTTATTTTTTATTTTTTTTATTTTTTTATTTTTTATTTTTATTTTTATTTTTTATATTTTTTTTTTTTTAATTTTTTTTTTCTTTTTTTCTCTGTGTGTGTACACCATCAGCCAACGCCATCTGTTTAAATTTTTTGACCTTTTTGTTGTCTGACCTCCTTTGAACTTCACTGGAATTCTCCAGGGTAATATAGTTTCTTTGCATTCAGGGGCAGGATTATTTGCTATTAAATTGGAATTCAGGGAAGAGGGAGACTTAAATTCTTCTCCTGACCTGTTAATCTTCTAGGGAGTAAAAATATTGCCTGTAATTACAGATTTTTCACCCTTTTTTTTTGTTTTTTTGGCTTTTTGGCTTGAGTTCAGGCCAGACCCCAAACTTGCTCTTTAAGCCTCTTATGGCAAATATCTCTTTTCTGACTTTCTGTGCCACCAAATCCTGTCCACTCTCCCCATCCACACTGCTGCCTGTGGGCCTGGAATATTCAGGGAAGAGGGAAACCAGCCTGGATAAATAACTGGAGCTCAGTGATGATTCCCAGCAAGGCTGGAGTAACCCAAATCCTTCAGGGCACTGTTGGGCAGGGGTCAGGCAGTCCCTCACCCCTCTCTGCAGCTGGAAAGGATCTCCTCAGCTCTTTCTCCCTGATTGCTCTTTTCTCCCACCCTTTTCCTCTCTTTCTCACCGTTTCTCCCCCCAGTGGGCTCCCAGGGAAAGGTTTGTGGCAGTGTGAGGATGGGATGTGGTCCACAGCTGTGACAATGCTGCTGATCCTCCTCTGCAGTTCCCAGTGGATGAGGATGGTTCTTCTGAAACTTCTGGGGATTTTCCCCTAGAAAATAGTTCATTTCCTGACCATTGCCATCCCTCCACAGAAAAGTTGTGTTCACTTTTCTCCCAGAGCAGCTGGAGAGTGGAAGATGTCCAGCCCACAGCTGCTGTAACCCAGCAAAGGGAGCAGTTCCTCTCCAGGTGAGCTGTCTGTGAATTGGAACAGCAGATTCTCCGTCTCCTCTTTGCTCCAGGGGCTCCCAAATCCATTCCCATCTCCAGGATATTGCAGCTGCTGTTCCTGGCTCCTGAGGATGATGTGGAAATGATGAGCATCTCCCAGTGGGATGATGGAATTTTATCAGTCATGCCCTGGGACTCACTGGGCCAGCAGCAGATGATATCTCCTGGAGGGAGGATGGGCTGTGGGAAGATAAAGATGATTGCCCAGCTGGTTTAAAGATGGCCCATGAGCAGATAATGTGTGCCAGGAGATCAGGGTCACTGCCCCACCTGGATTAACAGATGGGGACAGAATTCACATTTCACAGTCATCCTGAGGAACGGTTTCTTATCTAGGGGGCCCTAAAGGGGTATCTGGATCATCCACCAAAACCTGTGGTATATCCCAAGGGAGGATGTCCACAGTGAGCTCCAGCTCTCCTGGCCCATTCCAGCATCCTCAGGGAACTCCAGCACCTTGAGGTTGGCTTGAAACCCCCCAGTTCTCACAGAGCTTCTTCCCAGTTCCTGGCCAGCTTCAATGCCCCTGTCAGGGAGATGTAATAAATCAAGAGGAGAATATTTTGGGGTCCTCTCTGCCTTGTGCCCATGTGGGTGTAGCTCTGGCTGGCAGGTACATCTCAAATGAAGAATAAGAGGAGTTTTAGTTAATGCACTCCAGGAGAGGCTTCCACAGCACCTCCAGTGACTATTTTATCAGCAGAACAGAGCACAGGAGAAATTGTAGATGAAACAAATACAGAAAATACATTAAGAGAGTAAGTAATGAGATCTGGGTGAAATTGCATCTTATGAAAAAGTAATCTGCAGCTTAGTGTGCAAGGAGGAGGAATTTGATGGAATAGAGGGGCTCTCAAGAAAGGAATGAAGGAGCACATTACAAACAGACAAAGACAGCCAGGTGTGTTGTGGGACACAGGGAAGCAGTTAAATTAGGATGTAATGGAAAAGGTTATTTTAATACTCTCTTTTATGGATATTGGTGTCAATGTTATCTCAGGGAAGGAGGGAGCAAGGGAGGAGGGAAGGGGTGTGGAGGGTGAAAAAGGCAAATAAATTGCAGCAGGTACAAATTGTGGGGTCAGAAGGAGCAAAGACATGAGAGGCAAAGACATGGTGGCATCATGAAGGGACACAGAAGTCACAGGGTTTGCAGCCACAAACATTTCCCTGCCCACTCCTAATGGGATGGCAGCTCCTGCTTGGGAAGCTTCCCAAATCCAGGCTTGTGCCTGCCTGGGATGGGGTGAAGGGATCCCCTGCAGGGTGGGATTGTTTAGAGATGTCTTATGGCCCAGCAAAACCTTCTCCTTCAGTGTGCATTTCAGTTTTTGGCCTTTTCCTGCAGCTGCCTTTGGGGGTTTGCCCAGTGCTGCTGGGGCAGGGTGGGCAGAGAGGGGCACACAGGGACGTGCTCTTAAAGGGGTTTTCCAGCTTGAGGGTCCTGGAAATGCCTTTGCTTCAACTATGCAAATCTCAAACCCAAGGCAGCCCCTGGGCTCTCCCTCCAGCCCTTGGAGAGGCAGAGTCCCTTCTCCAGAGGTTTTGTCACCTCCCACAGCTGTGCAGTGCCCACTGCCAGCACCTCTGCTTTAGCTCAGGGATCCTGTGCGGGGTGGAGAGCTGCTTTTGGCCTCAAAAACAGACACAGGGCTTGTCTGGGCAGCTGCTGAGGCACAAACAGCCCAAATTCAGCCTTGTGGCTCCCCCTGTCCCTCCTCCTCCTCCCCCAGCTGCCTCACCCGTGCCCTGACACAGCCTGTCCCATCCCAAGCTTTCCCTGGTGGGTGACACTTCACACACCACTCTCAGCCTCTCCTGAGCCAGCCCTAATTAAGTTTTGCCTCATTAGACAGAGAGCTGGGGCCCTGTTGACTTGCTGAGGTCGGTGAGCTGATCCTTGTGTTTCTGCCCCTCCTTTTGCTGGAAGTGCTGAAGCCAAGGAGCTGGAAAATGCCACTTGTGTCCTTCATTAATGAGGAATTGAGCAGAAATTTGGGCATTTGTGCCACACTGAAAGGATTTGCCATTCCTATGTGTTGGACTCTGTCCTCTCCTCCAAAAAATCTTGGAGTGGGAGTTTCTCCTGCCACTGGGGACTTCTGGAGCAGCAGGAAATCTCAGTTTCAAGTGTTGCAGGCAGCTCCCTGCACAAAGCTGCTGCTCTCAGGGCTCCCCCTGCTCTTGGCTGGCTACAGAAGGAGGCAAGGCTGAATTCACTCAGTCCAGAGTGGAATTTTTGCCAACTAAAGTTTGATGAGCTCATTTCCTACCTGCTTTGCAATCTGACTCCAACACCTGCCGTTCCCAAACAAGCTGGGAAATGAATTCATTTCAGCCCAGGCCAGAGTGGGCGATTTTCTTTTGTAGTTTTGAATTTTTAGTGGATGGAGAAATCAGCAATGATTTCATTTGGGACTGAAGGAAGTGTTTTGTTCCACATCAAATGAGGAGTGGGAGGGTTTTACCCTTTTGAGTATGGTCAGCTGTAATGGGAGTCAGTGTGAGCTGAGAATGAGCTCTGTGAGCTGAGAAATTGGAGTGGTTCCTATGAAAAATGTCACACTGAAGTGCTTCAGACCAAGGGTGGAGGGGAATATTGCTTTCTGCTTTGGCTTTTTTAACTGAATATTGCCAATGCAGATAAATCTGAGGGGGTTTTTCATGCCAGTGTCACCAGCTCAGGTGGGGACAAAGACCTGAGTCAAAGGTCCTTGACCCCAAGGTTTAGTACCCAAAAGGGTTTTTTGGTTTTTTTTCACTCCTCCCACTGACAGCACAGCTCTGCCCTGCCTTAGCACCATCTCCAAATCTCCTTTTGGGAGGCAGGACACCCTCCTGAGCTCTTCCAGTTTGTTCTCATGCCTGGTGTTTGCACAACTCCATCCCTGACAGCTCCTCCTGTTCTGTCCCTGAAATGAACCATGCTGCATCCACTCAGCACTGCAGGAGCCAAAAAAAAAAAAAAAAAAAAAAAAAAAATAGAGAGAGATAAATGAAAAGAAGCTTTTTAAAAAAGGCTTCTCACCTGGGCACCTTTGTTCCTGCCTCAGTGAAAAAGGGGACGGTGTTTTCATAGGCAGGGCTGTTGAAATGAATGCAGATGAAATGGTTCAGTGTAATTAATTAAATGATCTCCAGCACCTCAGGAGGATCAGCAGCGTGCAGAGGACATAATTGGGTGTACACTGGCTGAATACATCATCACACACATGTGCAGGCTGTGTGCCAGGCCCAGCCACTCCAATCCAGCAGGATTTATAGTCCTGCAAAGCCAGAGTTCAGGAGAGCCCATCCCTGACAGGAACTGCTCCTCGTGTAAAGCCACTCATGGAGTCAACCTGGAGCTGCCAGGGATGATCTGGGAAGTGCAGGAATCAGCAGCACAAGCAGGGATCGTTTGCTGCTTTCAGAGTTTCTCTCCGTGGTGCTGATTATTAAGTTTGTTATTTTGCTTTATCTATTTCCTTTTCCAAACCCATTCTGGGCTGAAGGAATTGTGAGCTGCTCTCAGCTCCTGCCTTCTCTAAGGGGCTGACCCAGAACTTGCTGGGACTAAAAGATCTGTCAGCTAATTCCAGTGGATTTTAGCCTGCAACCATGCAGGGTCAAGGCAGATCACAAAAAAAAAAAAAAAAAAAAAAAAAAAAAAAAAAAAAAGCAGAGTTGTGAGGGAGGACAGCCAGGCACTCACAAAGAAAAAATGCTTTAAACATTCAAGAAGAAAAGTGGCCAAGGAAAATTATTTTCAAAGGTTCTTCCATGATGGGGAAGGAGCACAATGCCCAATGCACAAAAGCTGCTCTGGGAGGGAGCAGAACGAGCTGCCTGGTGGTTAAACTTCCCAAATCACTGTTGGAGAAGCAGAAAATAACTGGAAATAAATCGGCATCAAATTTCCTCCTCCCTCCTTGCCACGGGGAAGAGGGAAAATAACTTGGAGTGCTTGGCACTGCAGTGCTGGGGAACAGAGCACCCAGGGCAGATGTTTGGGCTGGGATGTCCCTGTGAGCCAGCACAGAGCCCCTGAGGCCACTAAAACCTGGATATTCCACAGGAAACTTGGAAAGGATCCCCTTTTCCTACACATCTGCAAGCCAAGTTCAGGACAGCCCTCCTGGCAAGCTCCACTTTGGAAAAAGATGAGTTTTCTGCCTCTCCTGCCTGTTCTCTCCTTCCCCTGCCTCCCCCTTGCTCCTGCCATCCAGCAAACATTTCCTTTGGCTCCTTCTCCAAGCTTCTCCCTGCATGTCACAGAATCCACAAGATCTGAAGAGGGGGAGGAAGGGGAAAAACACAGCAGTAAGAGCCCAGTTTATTATTTATAATGCTCAGCTGTAAGCAATAAACACAGGCAGGGAATGTAAATTCTGCCACTTCCTTACCCTCTCTCTATAATTCCCTGGTAAATTCACATCATTCACTGTCGGCCTTAATGTGCCTCTATTTGTCTGAGCTCCCCATTTCTCTGGGACTTTTTTTTTCTTCCTGATGAAATAATATCTCTATGTATAGTTCTCTTCCTCCATCCTTAGACTTGTAAATTAAATTAATTTCAAATTCAAAGGGGTAATATCCTGCTAAAATGATCCGCTGTATCATTGCAGGTCATGGTGTTGAACTGTAAAATAAAAGCCTGTTTATAACTTATCATTTACAAGGCTTTCTTCTCCCAGAAACTACCACTGTGATGGACAGAGCTGCCTGAGGGACTGGAAAAATACCCATTCTCTATAAAACCAGAGGGAGGTGTTCACACATCCTGGAAATGCAGCATCCAAAGGTGACCTGAGTGGATTTCATCAATCCAGTGCTGCTGTCTGAGCATCCCCCTTTCCCAGGGCTTTGCTCTTTACCTGGTGCTTTGGGGAGTTGTAGGAGATCCAGCAATGGGAATCTCCTGCTCCCAGTTCCCTCACTGTGGCCATGAGCAGAGGAGAAAGCAGCAAAGACAAAAGATCCACATCCCATCTCCAAAACAGGGATTTACACCTCAGTGCATCTCAGGAATACACAACTTGGTTTTTCCAGAAGTGGGGGTGAGAAGTTGTTATTCTAAATTTCCTCTCAGAGGAAATTATTCTAAATTTTCATCTCTCAGAAACAGCAGAAACTTCTGGCAGAATTATCCAAGATAATTTTCTTCAGTTTTTCATTTTACCTATTATATAGACAATGAGGAGGGAAGATTGAGGAGAAGTCTGTAAAGAATTAGAAATGTCACCTCTGTCAAAAAGAGTTCTACTCCTCCCAAACCTGTAAAGGAGCCAAAAAAAAAGTGGGAGGTGGAAAATCTTCCATGAAGCATCTCTGGACTTTAGCACAGATTTAATAAACAATTTAATAAACCCAAGTGAGACACACACAGGAGCCACCTCCTTTTTGCAGGGAGATGATGATGGGGAAAAGACTCAATTTTGCCAGGCAGGGACATTCCACCCGTGCAGCCCTTCCCTTCCTGCAGCACCAAGGAATGGGATCTGCAGCATCCCTTGGAGAGGCAGGGCTGGTCCCTCCTGCCTGGCTGGGGTGGCAGCAGCACATCAGGGGTGCCACCGACTGCAGGCTCCTCCCAAAGCCCAAATGCTTCCCTTTCAGTCCTTCCCAAAATCCCAAATGTTTTCCTTTCAGTCCCTCCCCAAAGCCCCAAATGCTTTTCTTTCAGTCCCTCCCAAAATTCCAAATGTTCACCTTCCAATCCCTCCCCAAACCTCAAATACTTCCCTTTCAATCCCTCTGAAAGTCCCAAATACTTCCCTTTCAGTCCCTCCCAAAATCCCAAATGTTCTCCTTCCAATTCCTCCCCAAAGCCTCAAATGCTTTTCTTTCAGTCCCTCCCCAAACCCCAAATACTTTTAGTCCCTCCCAATATCCCAAATGTTCTCCTTTCAATCCCTCCCAAAACCCCAAACGCTTTTCTTTCAGTCCCTCCCAAAGCCCCAAATACTTTCAGTTCTTCCCCAAACCCCAAATGCTTTCCTTTCAGTCCCTCCCAAAGCCCCAAACACTTTCAGTCCCTCCCAAACCCCAAATGTTCTCCTTTCAGTCCCTTAATGAAGACACTTCCCTCGTACTCTCACACATCACATTCCAAAGGTTTCCTTGCCGGGGCTGCTGCTTCACCCGTAGTTTTGTAATTTATGGGACTCTTAGTGGCTTAATTACGCCGTCAGCTCCATCTGTCACTTAAGTGATATGAGGAATGATGGCATGCCATTAGCCAGCTAATAGTTGCTGTAAAGAGAATTGTTTTATGCCATTTAATCACGGCAGCATAAACAGTTTTTGCTCCCCGATATCCACGCTTGCTTTCAGAATGATATTTAAGAGGCCAGTCTTGACATCTGTCCCTCTGCCTGAAAAAATGCTGCAGGAAATAAAGGGAAACTCAGCAGCAACAGGTCGGATTAGATTTACCACCGAGATCACGAGCATTAGGCTTCAGCTTTTTCCGTGCTGATGGACTTTTTATTTGAGTCTTGGGGCCTCTCTTGCTTCTCATCTTGATCTGTCATGATGTGGTGTCTTCATCCCCACGAGGGCTTGGAAAAATTGTGTCTGAGCTTTGTTAGCACATCTGCCCTCTGTGTGTGTGTGTGAGTAATATTCATTTAGTAGCTGAGGGGCAGGAGACCCTGCATGGGATCTGCTGGAGGACACAGTCACTTGGTTTCCATTTCAGATGGCAAAAATCAAAATGTAAAGCTCATAAATCCCTCCTGTTTAACCCTGGAGCCACCTGAAATCGAATTTTCATCCTTGGAGTGTTTCAGGCACCAATATTTCCATCCCTGAGCTCACTAAGGACAGGTTCAGCCCTGGCAGGGCTGTGCAGCTCTGAGTCCTGCCTGAACCCCTGGCAGTTTTTGGCAAAGACTTTGTTTGCTGTCATTTTGCTGCCAGTCTCAGAGCTGTTCAACAGTGAGAATCTGTGGAGGCTGAGGAGAGGTAACTGGGAAGGAGCAGGAGCCACGGCAGCGTTTGCATCTTTCTCAGCTCTGCTATTTTAATCCCAGACAGAGCTGTCTCACCCGCCCTTGTTCTGCTCCTGCTCATCCCACGTTGGATTTGATTCCTGCAAACACCGCCTGACAGGAGAAATCCTCCTGTTTCAGCTGAGCAGAGTTTCAGCTTTTCCTCCCAAAACCTGCCATGCCAGAGGCGTGAATCCCAAACCCCGCGGGTTAATCCAGCAGAGCCCTGCATGTCCAACATCCTCTGCAGCAATCCCATTCCTGGGAGCCACCAGAGCCTGAAAAGAGGCAAATTGGCCATTCCAGTTGTCTTGGGATGTGACCAGAAATGTGAATTCTGTCCCCATCTGTTAATCCAGGTGGGGCAGTGACCCTGATCTCCTGGCACACATTATCTGCTCATGGGCCATCTTTAACCCAGCTGGGCAATCATCTTTATCTTCCCACAGCCCATCCTCCCTCCAGGAGATATCATCTGCTGCTGGCCCAGTGAGTCCCAGGGCATGACTGATAAAATTCCATCATCCCACTGGGAGATGCTCCAGCCAGGGGAGCAGCCAAGCCTTTCCTACCCAGATAAAAACTGACATTTTGGACACCAAGGGACCTTCTTTCCACTGGATTCCAGAGGAAAGCCAGACCTTTGCACATCATCCCTGGAGCTTCAGAGGAAACTGCACCTTCTCCAGGAGCACTGCTCCAGCTGAACCACATCTGCCCCTGCAGGAGGATGCAGCCACCATTGAATGGGACTGTGCCAACACCCTGACTGACTGACGGGTGTCAGCTTGGATTCTGACTCTGGCAGGGGTTGGGATTGTTCTGTGTAATACTGCATTTCTATTTTAATTTTCCTAGTAAAGAACTGTTACTCCCAATTCCCCTATCTTTGCCTGAGAGCCCCTTAATTTCAAAATTATAATAATTTGGAGGGAGGGGGTTTACATTCTCCATTTCAAAGAGGAACTCCTGCATTTATTGGCAGACACCTGTCCTTCAAACCAGGACACCAGCTCTCCTGGACAGTTCCCAGGTTGCCATTAGAGCTCTGTGACACTTGGATGTGCCCAACATCCCTGTCAGGGAGGTGAGGGATGCTGGCTGCTGGTCACTCTCTGCTCTGATAAGAAGCCATCAGTCAGCAGGGACCTGCTGCAGCCACACAGCAATAAAACCACAGAGATTATTTGCTGCCGTGTCATTCATAATAAACGGATCTCAGGCTGTTTTGTAGAATTAATTAATGGAAAAAGGAGAGGGAAATGAAGGGTAGGAGACCAGGACTAAAAGCTAAAGCTTGAGCTGAAGTGTGGAAGGATCTCCTGGAGGAAATATCTGCAGTGGTACTGTCAGGGGGCACTGAATACCACAAAGTATTGATAAAATAAATAAAATAAAAACTGAGATAAACAGCTGCACATTTGGCCCATATGTGTCATCCCCACCCTGCTTGAGGCATTTCAACACAGGGGCTCAGAGGAGGATGTGGGTGCTCCTGGCTGTTCCACTGCCTTCCTCTCTTCCTGTTTCCTCTCTATATTTTGTGGGACACTGCCTGGCTCCATCCACCAGTGGCTATAAAATACACAGCAGTGTCACAGGGAAAGGCACTCCATACATCTCAGATTTTATTATGGATTATTATTCACGGGGACTCCCCCTCGATAAAAATGGTGTCATGCAGCAGGGTGAGCCCAAGGGTAAGGGGGGTGGAGCCAGGAGGGGGAAAAAGGGAGAAGTTCCCTGTTTTTTCAAGGAGTATCTGTTTGCCTGCAATGTCCTGCCAGTCAGTCACCTGCATTTCCAGGCTCTGCACAATTCATGGAAGGAGGTGGAGGTGGCAGTGGTGCTCCTAAAGGACAGATGTCCTCAACCTTTGTTAGACACTGAAGAATCCACCTCCAGTGGGAGTGAGACACTGGATTGCCCAAAGCGGTGGAACAGTGGGAAAATCCCCCACCAGTGTCACTGCTCTCTGAGGAACTGCTGTGGGATGTCCCAGACACTGATTTTGGGTAGGGACAGGCCCAGAGCTGCTGTCCATCAGCAGAGAGAGGGGTTCAGCTCTGTCTCTGGCTGCTGCAGAGCCTTGAGCTCAGCTGAGCCCGTGCTCATGGCCAAAGCCTGACCTTGACCCTGGAGTCCTGGTGGGCAACGATCTCAAACTGGGAGGGCATGGATGTGGGACAGGACAGACCCCACAGATCCCATCACAGCAGCTGTGTGAGGCAGCACGAGTCCTCCAGCCCTCCTTCCTTCCCCCTTCGTCAAATCCCAGCGCTATAAACCAAAATGTCAATTTTCTTTTTAAACATCTTTTATGGCAGCTTTGATGCAGCTTGGCAGATTGATAGCCCGGCTGAGTGACGGCTCCCATTTATCCTGCCATCAAAGCATGCAGGATTCCCCAGCACAGACAGCATGACAGGGAAGGAGCCCTGGGAAGGGGCAGCGTGCCAAGGAGGTGGCAGTGCTGGCACCGTGTGCTCTGCTCCTTCTGCTGCCTGCTCGCCATCGGGCTGGGTTATTGCCCTGGTTTGAAGGACAGGTGTCTGCCAATAAAGGCAGAAGCTCCTCTTTGGAATGGAGAATGTAAACCCCCTCCCTCCAAATTATTATAATTTTGAAATTAAGGGGCTCTCAGGCAAAGATAGGGGAATTAGGGATAACAGTTCTTTACTATTCAGTGCCCCCTGACAGTACCACTGCAGATATTTCCTCCAGGAGATCCTTCCACACTTCAGCTCAAGCTTTAGCTTTTAGTCCTGGTCTCCTACCCTTCATTTCCCTCTCCTTTTTCCATTAATTAATTCTACAAAACAGCCTGAGATCCGTTTATTATGAATGACACGGCAGCAAATAATCTCTGTGGTTTTATTGCTGTGTGGCTGCAGCAGGTCCCTGCTGACTGATGGCTTCTTATCAGAGCAGAGAGTGACCAGCAGCCAGCATCCCTCACCTCCCTGACAGGGATGTTGGGCACATCCAAGTGTCACAGAGCTCTAATGGCAACCTGGGAACTGTCCAGGAGAGCTGGTGTCCTGGTTTGAAGGACAGGTGTCTGCCAATAAATGCAGGAGTTCCTCTTTGAAATGGAGAATGTAAACCCCCTCCCTCCAAATTATTATAATTTTGAAATTAAGGGGCTCTCAGGCAAAGATAGGGGAATTGGGAGTAACAGTTCTTTACTAGGAAAATTAAAATAGAAATGCAGTATTACACAGAACAATCCCAACCCCTGCCAGAGTCAGAATCCAAGCTGACACCCGTCAGTCAGTCAGGGTGTTGGCACAGTCCCATTCAATGGTGGCTGCATCCTCCTGCAGGGGCAGATGTGGTTCAGCTGGAGCAGTGCTCCTGGAGAAGGTGCAGTTTCCTCTGAAGCTCCAGGGATGATGTGCAAAGGTCTGGCTTTCCTCTGGAATCCAGTGGAAAGAAGGTCCCTTGGTGTCCAAAATCTCAGTTTTTATCTGGGTAGGAAAGGCTTGGCTGCTCCCCTGGCTGGAGCATCTCCCAGTGGGATGATGGAATTTTATCAGTCATGCACTGGGACTCAATGGGCCAGCAGCAGATGATATCTCCTGGAGGGAGGATGGGCTGTGGGAAGATAAAGATGATTGCCCAGCTGGTTTAAAGATGGCCCATGAGCAGATAATGTGTGCCAGGAGATCAGGGTCACTGCCCCACCTGGATTAACAGATGGGGACAGAATTCACATTTCTGGCCACATCCTGTACTGCACCAAGACAATTATCCAGCACAGCCTCGGATCTGCATCCTGCAATCAGCAGCAGGCTCAGGATGGAGCTGGCCGAGCGTGCAAATTAACGAGGCTGCTAATGAGGGCTGGAGCAGCCGCACCTCGGGTGGAGCAGGCTCAGGGTCAGGGCAGGGGGAGTGAGCAGAGCTGCTCAGACATTCACAGCTGTTGGATGCTGCTGGGAACCAGGGGAAAAGCAGCCTTGAGCTTTGCCTTTCTCAGGCTTCACAAGGACAAGAGTTTATAACAATGATTATGCACCTGCAGGGTGTGTGAGAGACGTGTGAGTGCCTTGTGATGTTTTGCAGAAAGCATGTTTTCAGAGAGGTGTTGCCTTCTTGGACCAATGAGTTCTTCTCTATTTTGTTTTGCACTTACTACCCTATAAAGTGTAGTGTTTCTTTAAATAAAGCTGTCTCTCTTTTGCTGTGCTCTTTTGTTGTGCTTTTGGGGAGGGTTTTTGTGCAAACTGGTGGATTCCATTCCTCTGGGACAGCCCTGTGAGCTCCAGCCCGGACAGAGCCTGCACTCCGGGGTGATGGGGTCAGTGTGGTCCCTTCCTAGTTGAGGAATTCCCACCTAGTTGAGGCTTTAGGGCATGAGCTGGACTTGATGATCTTGGAAGGTCTCTTCCAACCTGGTCATTCTGTGAATTCCAGCCCCAGACTGAGCATCCCTGCAGCTCCTCAGTGTCGCTATTCGTAGAGAGTGGTGAATAATAACGACCGACGACTTCTTAAGAGAAAGAAGCATTTTATTGAAATACCAAACCATATTTATAGAGTGGTTTGAAACCTCAAGCAGGACAGTAGTTCATTGGACAATAGGAGAAAACATCTTCTCCTGTCAGGTACACTGTCCCTCAGTTAACATCGGGTGCTAATCTCTCTTTCTATTTAGAAGGAAGTTATCATCCTGGGAAAAGCTCAGCCTGGGAAAAATCCTCCCAGCCTGAGGAAAGGCCTGGCTGAAATCTGCCAAGGCTCCAGCAGTGTCCCCTCCCGAGCTCCCTCCCGGCCGGCGTGCTCCTTCCTCCGCGCATCAGTTCAAAGGGACACGAAGAAAGCGGCGGCCGCGGTCCAGACAAAGCGCTGGCCCCGGCTGTTCTGCTGACTTGCTGCTTCCACTGGAGCGAGAAGGCGCCTGGGCAGGCTGGGAAGAGCCGTGCGGGTCCGTGCTGACGAGGGTGGGATTAGCATAACAAAGGCTGGGCTCTGCAGCATCCGCTGGATAAGCTCAGAGATGCGGCAGCACAGTAAATAGAGCCTTTTCTTCCCCTGCTCGTCTGTCCTCCCGCTGCCCTTCCCTCGCTTCATCTCCAGGCTGCACAGCACCCCCGACACGCTCCAGCTGCCCGCAGCATCCAGAATAATCCATGGAGTTCTGCGTTCCCACCCCGAGAGGATGCTCGGGAAAGGCAGAGCTGCTGAGAGCCAGCGATGGTCCCAGAGCCAAAGGGACAGCCAGGAGGGGACAGAGGCCACCTGGGCACGGCCCAGACCCTTTGAGGTGGCACAGCTGGACTCTAGGACGTGGTGGCACCACGACACGCTGCTCTAACGATGCTCACACCCCGTGGAGATGCTGCAGGCTGTGGCTGGTACTTCAGACAGATTTCTGCACACAGCAGCTCCTCTTCACCTCCACACCCTTCCAGCTCTCCATACATTTCTCATATATTTGTAGCCTTGTGGGTTTTAAATATGTAGTTGTGTCCTTTCTAGCACTTTCCCTGCCCTTTCTCACAATGAGCCAGCCCTAAGACATTCTCGGAATTCTGCTCAGTCTTATTCTTGAGAAGTGAATTTCTGACAAGAACATCTTGTTTTCCACCAGAACTTAAGAAAATGGGGTAAAAAAGCCGCTGGACCAATCCCAAGGGTGGATTACTGGGATAACTGATTTCCTATTGGATGTACCTGCTGGATGTACTCATTAATTAACTTTATAAAATTTATATAAATCCTTACACACGTGCACAGAGCCATATTTGTGCACCTGGAAGCTTTCATTAAAGAGTTGCTTTTATCTTCTCATTTTGACACTGTTGCAAGAATTTTTCCTTTTGTTTGTAGGCAACAATTTCCTGTGTTTCCTCCTGGGGCCTTGCTCGGGGTTATCCCCTGTGGAACAGCTTGGATTCTGCTCCTTGCTGCACCCAATTATTCATTTAACACATTCTTCGGCGTCTGTTGCTCAGTTCGCTGTGAAACTGGGTGAGAACGCACAAAACAAAGGCGTTATTGTCTAATTGAACTGCGTGCCTTCAGCAGAACAAGGCTTTGGAAATGCCACTTGCCCTGAGAAAATTCCAACAGGATGATTTTTCCCGGTGCCTTAATTAGAGATAAAAATCAAAACCTCGGCGTCTTTCATTAAATTCCAAAGTTTCCATTTCTTGGCTTAAGAGTTTTGTTCAGGGGGACTGAACGTGATCATTGTTTGACCCCAAACATCTCCCTGGAAATTCTCGCCGGGCTCTGGATCTCAAACGTGCATTTCCCAGGTTTGCAAAGGCCGGTTTCATTTGCAGCCTTCCTCCCGAAAAGCTGTTTCATTAGGGAAGTGTCACCTGTCCATTCGGGAGCCAGGGGCAGCAGCAGAGCGGTGTCTGTGCCAAATTAACCCTGAAACAAAGCAGAATTCCCACCTCGAAGGGAAGGAGGACACGGAGTTGCCCAGGTGAGCAAAACGACAAAAATATCCTATTCCTCGTCGGGCCTTTAATGAAGCATTTACAAGATCAAACAGGAAGAGGTGCCCTCCCCCGGCCTTATTGCAGCTGTAATTAATTGCCAAGTAAGTAGGATATAATTGCTTTCCCAGGAGAACCCCGGAGAGCAGGGCGATTCCCCCACAAAGGTGCCGGAGCAGGGGCAGGTTAATTAACATTAGGAATTAAGTGGCTTAATTGCATTGTTCTGGCGGGGCAGCCCACCCTCCCCGCGGGGTGGCATTCCCAGGGTGTTCCATCCCAGGGTGAATCGATTGTGGATCCAGGGATGTGCTGTGTCAGATACCGGCAGCATCCCACTGCTGGTGACCCAAAGGACCATCCTTCAAAATCCAAAATCTTCATTTGGGCTCCTCCAGCTTTCCCTCAGTGTGTGCCCTGCATTTCAGATCACACATCCAGCCTTGAGCCTCCCTCCCTCCTGCCCATCTCTCATCCCTCCTGATGAGTTTCCAGCCTGGCTCTGGGTGATCCCAAATTCCCTGTGTGATAATTGATAAAAGATTCGTGTTAATCATAAAAGTATTGGGGTTTGTATTAACCAGAATACCAACATCTGAAGTGAAGCATGAACACAAGATAGAGGAAAATATATGATTAAATCATTCTGTTTTAAATCCCCCTGTTATGAATATTGTGTTTTCTAAATAAGTTGCATCTACTACCAGCTTGCAAAATCAGACTTTCCAATAGATCTTGCAAAATCAGATTTCCTGCCTTTGTGTGATCAATGCTGCCTATCTACAAAGCCCAGACTTCCCAATTTTTGCCAGTTTTTATCTACCAAGACCAGATGGTTATCTATGAGACTGACTGTCACCCAGAGATTTTACGGGTGTTTATTCATCACCACTGCTTACCTGGCAAAATTATAACAGCAAAAAACCAAAAATTGATTGCCATGTGGGGCCATACTATAAAGAGAAGCTGCAAATCAAGGTTCAGTGGAGTGTGGAGTGGGTGGTGACCCCTCACATTCCCCAGCAATGCTTTGCTCTGTCTGTATAAAATAAAGCAATCTAAATTTGGCTGAATATCGAGATTTTTGTTTCTCATTTATAACACCTGTTCTCCTTGTGCCCAGCCCCACTGGAAGCATTGACCTGGAGCACTGTACAGACAGAGACAACTGAGCCTTCCAGGAGTGGATGTTAAGTCCCTCTGGGAATCCTTTTCCTGGGACTGGACATCTTCCCATGGCTGAGCAGCAGCGCCCAGGAAAGGAAGAAGAGAAGGAGAAGGAGAAGGAGAAGGAGAAGGAGAAGGAGAAGGAGAAGGAGAAGGAGAAGGAGAAGGAGAAGGAGAAGGAGAAGGTCTTCACAAACCAAAGTGCCAGATAAAGCCAGATACTGGGAGGGGAAACAAGCAATGGGGGGAACCATGAATTCCACTGGTTGACACAGATTGTTACTCACCCCAGAATGTGCTAAATCCCTGGACTCAGAGAAAAAGGACAGAAACAAGTAAAAGAAAAAAAGGGGGTACACATCAGAAAGGGCTCTGGCAAATCTGCAGCTCTCAAGTACCTCAGCCAGTGGGGAAAGAGAGAGGGAAATGCAGATGGGAAATGAGGATTAAAGGGAGGCTGTGTCCTCCAACAACTTGAGAGTCCCCAGGGGAATGCCCCACGGCCTCTCCCTTTATCTGAATAAAGTCACAGGACTCCTCTGCCTCCTTTTTGGACATAAACCTCTGGTGTTTGTGGGTTAATTCTCCTGACATCCATGCAGGCAGAGGGGGCTGAGGAGAATCTGTGCCCTGTGCCGTGGCCAGGCTCTGCCCCGTTCCCCTCGCAGGCACAGAGCACAAACCCTTCTCAGTGAAGGCTTTACGAGCCCATTCCTCAGATAACAGCACTTGCCTTAACCTCTCCCCTGGCTCTTCTTCCTCTCTTATGTCGCTGTTAATTCCGGGGATATTTCTTCATCTCCTGACAGTCCAAACGCCGCAGCCAGGGTAATAAACAGCACATTAGTTGAGCTTTGTTAGAGTGAACGAGGCTTTCCTGATAAAGAGGGGCCAGGGCAGACAAGAGGAGTTGCTCTCCCGGGCAACATCTTCACTGTGCTCGGCTCCGAGTCATTTCCTGCCTCTCCAGAGCTCCCCTAATTCTGGGTGAATCCGGGATGGCCCCATTCCCACCCAACGCTGTGGGACAGGGCACGGGCTGTGAACAGAGGAGGAGGAGGAGGAGGAAGCAGAGGAGAAATTGGATGCTCTGAGCTGCCCCAGTGAAAGCTGGGATGGCCAAACTGGGCAGAGTTTGTTCTCAGGGTGCTCAGAGGAGATGCCAGAGCCTCCAGCAGTCCAATTAAGGACTCAGCAGCGGTTTGTGAACAGCCCCGAGGTTACTTTTCAATGATTGTCTCCAGGATTTCAGTGATTGTCTCCAGGACAGTCTCCCAGGGGGCACAGGAAGTTCAGCTCCTGCTGGATGGCTCCAAAGAGGTTCCCCAAAAAGGAGCAGCTGGGTCTGTGCTGAGCTGAGACATCTCCCACTCACAAACACCCAGTGAGTGGGGGGACAGTGGGGCACTGAGGCTCACTGGGGGCACAGGAAAACTTGGAATCTCATGTTTGGGTCTTGCTCAATGCATAGATGCTGGTCTGAGCTGGGCAGACTGGGATGGCAGCTCCTCACTGTGCCCTCGGAGCCTGAGAGTTTGTGGGTGGTAAAACCCCCCAGCCCAATCCTGATCACCACAAACCAGGTGCCTGCCTCCACACCGAGATCATTCCCTGGCCCTTCCCCTTCCCAAACCCCCTCCCTGAGCATCCCTGCTGCCCCCAGCCTGCTCCTGCCTGCCTGCAGAGAGGGGATGCTGGAGGGAGAATAATGGATCGTGCCAGGCAGGAAGGGAGAGGAGGCAGCTCCTTCATTTGGCCTCTCCATTTGTGTTTGGATGGGTGGGAAATATCTTCCCAAAGGGGCCTAATGGAGCAGAACCCTGGAAATTCTTCCAGGCTGCCCAACATGGCATTACCCCACCAGCTAATTAAAGTGGGGCTGTCCCAAAGTGATGAGTTTGCAGGGAGGCTGCGGGTCTGAAAGAGATTGATGCTGCATGGCTTATCAATTTTCAATCTCAACACAGCCAGATATTTATCAGGCTGCAGAGAACAAACACTTGTAATATTTAAAGGGGGAAGACTTTAATGAAATCCATTGCAGATCACCAATTTCTGTTCCCCTGGGCTCATTCCTTTCCTCTTCTTTCAGTCATTTTTCTTTTTTTCAGTCTTATTTTCTTTTTTTTTTTTTTTTTTAGCATACAATAGTCAATGAGGGAAGGAGAGTTTCATTTCAAATGCTGGTTCCCTTCATCTCCCCCCTCCTCCTCTTTCCCTTCCAAAGGGTTTATGCATTTATTTGGATAAAAGGTTTTAAACAATAAAGAACTGTCTGCAGTAATTTGTGAAGGTAATAGATTATCCTGGGAGGAGGCCTAGGCTGAATTCTCCCTACTGCAGAATTCAGTCTTTGTCATTTAGCTATTTTATTAGGAAAGGGAAAGAAGGAGGACAGGAGAGTCAGAGGGAGAAGAACACAATTGCTGGGCTGAATGACTTACTGGTGTAAATCCTCCCATTTTTATGATCAGCACCTGAATCTGTGCCTTTCCCACACTCACTGCCAGGTCAGGACCTGGGAATGTTCCCAAAGTCACCTGGATGGGAAACAGCTGATGGCTCCAGCCCGGGAAGGCAATGGGATTGAGAGGAATGAGGGATTTGTCTTCACAAACAAGTGTGGGTCTGCTGGTAGATAAAAACAGCACTGAGAGAGAGAAAAGAAACAATGGGATGGATTCCACTGATTGATGAATGGAAAAGGATATTTGCCTTTACACACAAACTGTAGGTTCACTGATAAATGAAACTGGGTATTGGAAGATGAAAGGAGCAATGGGGGAAAAACCATGAATTCTATGAGAATTAAAATTTAAAGGGAGGGTTGTACATGAGAGGGGAATCTCAGGTGTCAGGTGATTGGGAAATCTGTGCCTCTCAAGTACCTCAGCCAGTGGGGAAAGAGAGAGGGAAATGGGCTGGGAAATTGGGATAAAAAGGGAGGCTGTGTCCTCAAAAAAATTGACAGATCCCAGGGGAATGCCCCACGGCCTCTCCCTTTATTCGAATAAAGCAAAGAGGATCCTTCTGTCTCCTTTTTGGACACAAACCTCTGGTGTTTGTGGATTAATTTTCCTGACAGGATGAAACACCGCCCAGCTTTCCCCAAGGAAACCTCGGGACAAACCCCCCGATCCCGGAGCAGCCCCGGCACGGGATGCTGCAGCCAAAACCCACCAGCATCCCGAGCTGAGCCTGCCGCTTAAAACCCAGCTCTAGATCACAGGTCTGGCCTTAAAGCGCTCATTAGCACCGCGGGGAGAGCGATGCTAATGAGCGCGGGCTGCCGAAATCGCTAATCAATAGCGAGCGGCTCCGGCTGGTTCTGCAGCACCCCCAGCACCTTCCCCCGCCGCAATAATAAACACACGCTGCTGTCCGGGCCAGCGCCTCAGACTGACTAATCACCTCCAAACAACTTGTAAATGCATGCTTAATGAGAACTGCATGAATAATTGCTTTTTCATTCTCCTGCCTAACCAGGAAATAAAAAAAAAACCCGCCCCAGAATGAGATTTCTTTCGCAGAGCCGCCCAAAATTGGAAGTTTTTCTTGCTGTAAAGGAATTAGTGTGTGTGAGCCCTCTCCACCTTCTCAAAGCCTTTGAGATACGGGAGAGTCAATATAATCCAAAATAAACCAGATTCCTGTTTGCTTTACACTCATTTTCCTCTCTTTCGAAAGTATTTTAAAAATTAGGCTGAGGCAAATGTAATCTTCGAGTAGTGTTTTGAATGGAAATGGTTTTATTTCCCCATTCTGGGAATAAAAGATCTCTGTGAAAATCTTCTGGCATAGAGGGGGGGAGGGAAAAAAAAAAGAGCTTTTTCTATCATTTATTAAAGATGTCTGAAAGAATCTCAGATCTGTGCATTCCTCAAACCCTGCAGCTCTGGCAGGGGGAAGATGATGGGATTGGAGGTGGGCTGACCCTGGCTGGGCCCAAAGCTGCTCCATCCCTGCCCTCCTCCTCTGGAGAGCAGAGAAAATAAAAGGAAAATCTTGTGGATGGAGAGAAGGAAGCTCCTGGCAGCTGCTCCTATATGCCCCCTCTGTCAAACCTTCCCTGCAACACCAGCACAGACTGTGCCCCAGAGACCTCCAAGGATGTTATCCCTGTGGCCAGCTGGGCATTCCCAGGGGATTTCTGGATTTATCAGCTTGGTTGCTGTCTCCTTCCAGAGATAGTTCCACCTGGAAAGCAGCAGGGACTGAATGCAAACAGGACCTGGGTCCTGTTTATTTGTACTCGAAATTCTGCAAGGGTGTCTTATTCCTTTTTAATGGTGAATTTGGGGCTGGCCTATAAAACCAATCCCTAATTGAGTGAAAGAAATTCAAGAAGCTCCAAACAGCCCAAACCAGACTAGTTTGCTGCAGCCTCTAAGCCTGTTTTGCATTAAATCAGGTTTTCTCTGTAAATGAGGCCTTCACTATAATTGCTCTGGAGCAGCTTATTCTGATTTCTTCGCCTCTTTGGCTCTGGTAATTTGTCTTCAGCAAAACACTGAGGACAGACAAAGCCCAGGGGAAGGCAGGGGATGCTCAGGAGGACAAGCCTTGCTGGCACAAGCTGTTCCTGCCCTCCTCCCATCTGCCCAGCTCCTCACCAGTGCCAGGAGGACTCTGTGGGAATTCTGAGCCCAGCCCAGCAGTTCCCAAGTCCCCAGTGCAAGGGTTGCTCTTGGAATGGGGTTTTGGGGACTCTGAGGGAGCCTGGTGACTTCAGTGTGGGCAGCAAATGGGTGAGGGAGGGAAGGCTGGGAGAGCAGGGCTGGAAAATGAGTTATTTCCATTCCAACAGGTGGAAAAGCCCTGCCACATTAAAGTTCACCTTGTGTTTATTTACAGGGGCTGGGTTCTCACAGCTCCTCACCCCAGCAGCCCTGGGGGATCCCTCAGGCACATTCCAGCCCTTGTTCTGAGCACAGGGTGTGAATGGGGCCCTGTGCCCCCCCAAAAACACCTGGCACACCTGGGCACATCTGGGCACATCTGGGCAGCCACATCCCATCCTGCTGTCACCCCATCCCAAAGGCAGAGCTCTGCCAGGACATGGGATGTTCCTGCTCACACCACTGCCCTGCAGCCCTCCCAGGCAGCTGCAGAATTCCCTGGTGCAGGAGCACACAGGGAAATCCTGTCCAAAAAAAAACCACCAAACACCAGCAGGGAGGTGCTGGCACTTCCATGAGCAGCTCTGCATCCAGATTTGGGGTGATGGCTGTGGTTCCACCTCTTGGTGCCCCTGCACAGCACCCAGGAGATCCAATCCCTGAGAATCCAGAGGGGATTGCAATCCCTAAAAATCCAAGGGGGCAAATCCAGGGGGGCCAAACCCTCCTGGAGGCAGCTCAATAAATAAGCAACATCCAGCACAGCTTAGTGAGCACAGCTGGGCTCTCCCAAGGAGTTCAGAGCTAATTCCACCTCTGCACTGAAGACTTTCGATGACTGTTAATGAATTTAAATGATGGGGATTTTCTTTTCATGCTTCATTGCATATGCTCCTCACATTAAGATGCTAATTAAGAATCCATCAGCCCAAGCTGGGGATGATGTGACCACGGAGCAGAGTGGAGCTGTGACAGTGGCTTTGGGGCTGCTCAGTGGGACCTTTTGTTGAGTCTGATAAATTATTTGCTTCCACAAGACTGCTCTGCACAGGTCCCATGGGGAGCTGAGATTTGCTGTGGTTCTCATGTGTCAGTGGCTTGTTTGATCCCACTGGGATGTCTGAGGGATGCTTGGGCAGCCTGGGCTGTGTGTGAGAGGAAAGGAGGGCACAGAGAACAAATCCCTCAAGGGCCAATGAATATAAACTCACCATCACTGACAGGGAAAGCCCCTGAGCAAACTGTGCCCAGCAAACTGCTGGAGTTTGTTAGATATTCTGGATAACAGCACCATTTTCTGCTTTTCTGCTGTGTTTTCTACATTTCAACACAGCTGCTCTGGGCAGGTGGTGCTGTTGTGGTGTTTTCAGGTGATTCAAAGCAAAGCCTTAAATTATTTTGCTGGGTTTTGTTTGCTTTTGGTTCCAAGGATGATTCCCATGTGCTGACACATCCCAGCCTCGAGCATCCTGTTTGTAAGGAGGGTTTGGCACTGGGATGTCCTGGCATTCCAGGTGGGGAATTCCTCCCTCTAATCCACCAAACCCTGTCAGGATATCTCAACAGCATTGGTTGAGAAATTACTGCTAAAATCTGGGCTGAGCCAAAGTCTGTGACTGCTTTTTGAAAGTCAAGGGGAGGGTGAGAGAGAAGAAAAGGTTTATAAATCATGAAACCTATTAATCTAATCCTAGAACAAATTTACCAATTCTAAAATGGATTTTCAGGGATGATGGGAAAAAATGGATTTTGCAAATCTTAACAATTAGTCCTTCTTAAAGAGCTTCTTGCTTCCCAGAGCAGCTTTGTGCTCAGGACAGTTTGGTGAGAGATTGTTCCTGGCTGCCTGTGGCCTCTCATTATGAGAGGGATTGCAAGTGCTAATTCTGGGGCTGGAAATCTGCTCAGTCCTCCAATAATTGTCAATGGTGTGAAGAAATGAATTCTCACACTTAACCACTGCTGCTCTGCTTTCTAGAAAACACCTGTAGTGACAAATGATTTTTGAAACAGTGGTGACCACAGCTGAGATCTCAGATTTGATCTTAGTGATCCCCAAACTTCAGGAAAACACCTCCTTCCTCAAATCTATCCAGATTTTGGGTATGGTTACAGCTCCTCTTCTCTCCTGGAAAGGATAAAAGCTTTGGTGCTGGTGAGGTCACTGCAGAGCTGTTCATTAAAGGTTTTCACACCATTTTTTTGTAGCACCCATCCAAAAAGAAGAGCAGGGGGTAATAAACCAAGGCTGGGCTGAGGAGTGAGCAGCTTGTTTTGCAGTGGAGCCTCTTGGGTGGTTGAGCTCAGCAAAGCAGAAGCTGAGCAGGCACAGGATCCCTCGCTGTGTGTACATCGCACCAGGGGTGACGGACGAGACTCTAACACAAAAAACCAGAGTGGGGAAAACAGGCAGGGCCCCACCTCAGATGGCACTTTAGCCAAGGCTGTGCTGGCAGGGGAGGGGAGGTGGCTGTCCTGGGTTGTGCTGATCCAGGTGTCACCATCTGCTCAACCCAGAGCAGGAGTCGCGATGGTTCCTTCGACCCCAGGGCGCAAAAGACAAAAACAAGAGACTCAGGTTTGTTTAGCAGAAAGCAGCAATGCAGTTTAATGCATGTAACAATTCAGTTTTGAGATAGAAGAGAGAGGGAGAGAGGTAAAGGAAGTGAAGTAAAAGAGGAGAGAGAGAGGGAGGGAGAAAGGATGGGATGTAGCTACCAACAGACAGGGTAATCCTTGTGGTTATCCAATGATAGACACATCTTCAATCCATTGGGGAGAAAGAGATCTCAGAGTCTCTTTAGGAAAGTCACTTTTTATAGTCCTTTCCCAAAGTGAGCGGCCTCTGGCCAAAAGGTGGGGAGATTTATGGACTATTGTATGAGGAGATCATTGCTGCAAGAGACAGGTGCTGGAACAGGCGCTGTAAGCAGCACCTGCTGAGAGCAGCACCAGCACAGCCACAGACAGTGCTGGGCAGCACCAGCACAGCTACAGACAGTGCTGGGCAGCACCAGCACAGCCACAGACAGTGCTGGGCAGCACCAGCACAGCACAGACAGTGCTGGGCAGCACCAAACACAGGCACAGACAGTGCTGGGCAGCACCAGGGACAGGCACAGACAGAGCTGGGCAGCACCAAACACAGCCACAGACAGAGCTGGGCAGCACCAGCACAGCCACAGACAGTGCTGGGCAGCACCAGCACAGCCACAGACAGTGCTGGGCAGCACCAGGCACAGGCACAGACAGTGCTGGGCAGCACCAGCACAGCACAGACAGTGCTGGGCAGCACCAGCACAGCCACAGACAGAGCTGGGCAGCACCAGCACAGGCACAGACAGTGCTGGGCAGCACCAGCACAGCCACAGACAGTGCTGGGCAGCACCAGGCACAGGCACAGACAGTCCTTGGCCAGCATCCACCTGGGCCAGGCCGGAGCTCAGGTCCAGAGCGAGTGGTGGGTCCAGGGTCTCAGTCTCTGATGATGGTTGTGAAGCAGACCAGAGAAACTTCAGACCCACCCTTACAGATGGCACTTTAGCCAAGGCTGTGCTGGCAGGGGAGGGGAGGTGGCTGTCCTGTCGTGCTGACCCGTGACAGAGCTGCACTATCAGCTCTGGGCTCCCGAGCAGCACCAGCTCCACACGGGGCACAGATGGGAACAGCACAGGGCATGATCTCAGCTGCTGCTGGGAGCTTGTTTATCTCAGTGCTGCTGCAATATCCAGGGCCCAGTTGGTGGGGGAGTTATGGAGAGCCTGTCCGTGTGTATGACAAATCAAAAGGGACGCGAGAAATTAGGAAAGGGAAACGTTTGTTTTCTGCCTGTTGAATGCGTGTCTCACCCGGTTGGGAACAAAATTAATTCATTCATTAAAGGCACTCGGCGTGGCAGATGAAGTGGCAGAGCCAGGCTGGGGGTGGCTGCTGCCTCAGCAGGGACACTGATGGCACCACAGGGACCAGAGCAGGCTCTGCTGTGGGACAGCCTGGGGTGCAAGCTCAGCCAGGAGATGCTCCCAGCCAAGGAGCCCCGAGGGGGAATTTTGTCTCAATCAAGTTTACACACGAGGGTTTTTCTGCCTTTGCTGCACAGCTGCTCGTGGTGTCTCAGATATTTGGCTCCTGGGTGCCACAGACAGATCCCCTCCCTCTGCCAGGAGGTCACAGGCATCCCTGGATCCTTCTGGAGTGGGCAGGCTCACCTGGGAGAGAGCAGACTCTGGGCAGGGACAGCTCTCTGTGGGGACACAAATGTCCCCAGGTCCATCCCCCAGACCCCAGGGCTAAGGGGATGCTCAGGCAGCACAGCTCCCAGGCAGGCAGGAACAGCCACTCCTGGATGGGTGACAGCTCCACAGAGCCAAGCAGGGCAGCAGAGGAGCTGGGAAAAGAGCATTTTGGAGGGTTTGCAGCTTCCCCTGAGAAAAGCCTCTTGTGGGTCAGAAGTTCACGTGGACAAAAGCTGGCCTGGTTTGTTCTGTGCTTCTGGATTCCTGTCACACGGGGAGGAAGGGCCCTGAATGATGTCCTCTGTCAGCCCTCACTGGCCAGGAGATTCTGCCTCATCCTGGCAGCCAAGGAGCTGGCTGCAGTTATCCATGACTTCATCAGCCTTGGCCAGACTGCCCTGCTGTGCCCCAGGCTGTGCCCCAGGCTGTGCCAGCTGAGCCAGAGCTGCTCCTGCCCTTCAGGGCTCCAGATCCACCCAGCACAGCCAGGAGGGGACAGCCCCTGTGCTGGGTGGGCCCCAGGAAGGAAATAAAGGGTTTGTCATTTGTAAAGGGTTTATAATCACTGTAATCAATGTGGAGGTTTTGGTTGTGAGGCTGATCTTGTGTTTTCCCATCAGGAGAGTTCAGGACCCACATGTGGCTGCACAAAGTCTTTTCCCTCTGGTTTGTAGCCACTGCAGCTGATGCCATGAGGATTTTTTGCCTTTTCTTTTATCCAGGTTTTATGTATCCTCAGTGCCCTTAGCATGCATACTTGTAATTCCTTCAGTCTGATAACTGAGCACAGGGAGGATATCACACTATCCATTCAAGCCTCTCATTAGGGCATCTTTGTTAGATATGCTAATTTGCAAGGTCTATAAAATTGTATATGTGATCTACCGTGGGTGTGCACTTCAGCACATCCCACCTTGGCCAAGTGCTGCACCACAGGGATCCTTATTAAACACTGAGATGAAAACCCTTCATCCCTTAACCGTGCCTGGTTAGGAGCAAGGAAAAGGCATCAAGGCAGGCAGGATCTCCAGGATCTTCACTCCAATCTTGCTGCCACTGCTCTTTTGTGAGCCTCTGTGCTCTGCCCCCAGACATTCATCACTGCCAGCAGGGAAGAGGGAGCAGAAAACAGAGCTGGGCTCTCCTGCTCAGCATCACTCGAGTGTCCATCGCTGCCTCCCTCAGCCCCACAGGACCATCCATCCCTGCACGCTCCAGCCTCCAAAGGATCCTCAGCCACCTGGGAAAAGCCACCTCTGGCTGTTTTGTTCCAGCTCTGGGTGTGAGAAACGGGAGCAAGGAGCTCTGTGGTGCTGGCAGGGAATAAAACACACAGGGGAAAAAAGGCTTTTGAGGAAGAGTGGGAAGAGGGGGCAGAGCTGATCCTGCACAGGGCTGGAGGATGGAGCCAGGCCTGGCTGGGAGGTCAGCTCAGCACCCGTGTGCAGCCCTGGGGGGAAAGGGGCTCCTTGGGCAGGGACAGGGAGGCGTGCATGGGACACAGCTGGCAGCAGAGAGGATTTCTGCTCTTACAGGGCACTGCTGAGGGTGGCACGGGCACCTCCTTGGGTGCCAAGGGACAGCAACTGGGACAGCAACAAGGACAGCAACTGGAGAGCAACAGGGACAGCAACAGGGACAGAAATAGGGACTGTAATAGGGACAGTAATAGGGGCAGCAATAGGGACAGTAATAGGGACAGCAACTGGAGAGTAACAGGGACAGCAACAGGGACAGAAATAGGGACTGTAATAGGGACAGTAATAGGGGCAGTAATAGGGACAGTAACAGGGACAGCAATAGGGACAGTAATAGGGGCAGTAATAGGGGCAGCAATAGGGACAGAAATAGGGACTGTAATAGGGACAGTAATAGGGACAGTAATAGGGGCAGCAATAGGGACAGCAATAGGGACAGGACATCAACAGGGACAGCAACTGGAGAGTAACAGGGACAGCAATAGGGACAGTAATAGGGACAGCAATAGGGACAGTAATAGGGGCAGCAATAGGGACAGGACATCAACAGGGACAGCAATAGGAACAATTTCCTTTCCTGCCCCAAAGGAACCTGCTCTGCTCAGGTCCCTGCTGCTGCCACACAAGCAGTGATCACATTTTGGGGTAAAGGCAGAGCCCTTTGTTCTCCACCTGCACACAGGGTCCCTGGGGAGGGGCAGGAGGCTCCTGCAGGGACTGGCACCTGATGTCCCTGTTGAGGAGCCATCACCAGCTGGCCCTGCCCACGGTGATGACCACGGGGTCGATGCTAATGAGTGCATTTGCACCCAGAGCTGGATTCCTGTGCTGGGGGGGTGCCAGTGAGGCTCACTGGGGCTGAGCATGGAGCTTTAACTCAGCCTCTGCATTCCCCTGCACTCCCTGGACACCCCAGAGCTTCCCCTGTCCCCTGGAAAAAGGATGATCTCCCAGATTTTGCCTGATTTGTAGCCCAGATTTTTGGCTGATCCTGCAAGCAGGAAGGAGGAACACAAACAGAACCTGTGCACCGTGTGCTTTGGCCACCGAGATCTCAATTTCTGCTTCTGCTTCTCTGTCCCCACCCTCAATTTGGTTTGGACACTGGCAGGGGGAGCAGCCCCTCTCCCTCTGGTCCTGCAGGGATGGCTGCTCCACCCTGGGATGGCCTTTCTCAGGTGAACTCTGCCCTTCTGCCATGTGCTGCTCACACATGGCCCAGAGAGCTCCTCTGAGCCCCTGCAAAGAGGTTCTGTCACCAGCAGCTTCTATCTGCAAAGCAATTGATAGCAGCAAATAATTAAAAATGCATTTCTGTTTCAGCAGCCTCTGGGTGCTGTCTGTAGCAAGAACAAGAGCTCAGTGTGGAGGCCCACAGGAAAATGTGTTTTTCTCAGCTGTGAAGTGTTGCTCCTGAAGCCTTTTTTATTCTGGGCTGTGTCCATCCTGTCTGCTGCTGTTCCTCAGGTCAGAGGCTGCACCTTCTCTGGCTCTGCACTGTGGGATGACAAAAGCAGGCAGTTTGTTGTTATTTTTCCACGCTGTTTGCTTGCTTTGCTGGATTTTGGAGCTGAAATGACACGCAGAGGGGATGGAAAAGCTCTGTTGCTGCACTTAAATAATTCCCTGTGTAGATGGGCTTCTTCTGGAACGTGGATGGGCTTCCTTGACTTAGCTAAATCCTCTTCCAGCTCCAACCTGCTGCTTGGCCTGGGGTCAGAATGTTTGTGAGGGGAGGCAGCACAGGGCAGCTCCATCCCAAAATTCCAGCCTCCATCCCAAAATCCCAGCCTCCATCCCTGCAGTGTTTGGGTCAGAGCTGACCAGGGACATGTGGGGGCAGCCACCAGAACATCTCAGAGCACACTGACCCCAGCTCTGTCCTCCTCCAGCCTCTCTGTGCCATTCATTAATCAGCTGTCTGAATAAAATAACTGTTTGCAGGGCTGGTGGTGACAGCACCTCCCACCATGTCTGCCCACACCAGGCAGCCCCTGCTGACCTAAACACAGACCCAGCACCCTCTGGAATGTCACTGCTGAGTGAATGCTCCCCTGTGTCCCCTTTCCCACCCTGGTGCTGCCAGGGATGTCACTGCTGGCTGTGCCACCAGCCCGTGGTGCCACCAGCCCGGGGCTCCAACACTCCAGCACAGAGGAGTCCCCAAAGGAGGGACAGCAGGGCCATGTCCCCAAAAAGGGGCAGCAGGGCCATGTCCCAAAGCAGGGACAGCAGGATCCCCTGGCCCAGCCCAGGGTGCAGTCCCATCTGCAGGATGCTGGGAGCCACTGGGTGTCAGTAGCATCCCACTTCCCAGGCACTCGTGGCCATGGAGTCGGGAGGATGAGTTTTTGGAGAGCAGCTCCATCCCCCAGAGAGCAGCTCCATCCCTCAGGGAGCAGCTCCATCCCCCTGGGAGCAGCTCCATCCCTCTGGGAGCAGCTCCATCCCTCTGGGAGCAGCTCCATCCTCGGGGAGCAGCTCCATCCCTCTGGGGAACAGTTTCATCCCTCTGGGGAACAGTTCCATCCCCCTGGGAGCAGCTCCATCCCTCAGGGAGCAGCTCCATCCCTCTGGGAGCAGCTCCATCCCTCTGGGAGCAGTTCCATCCCTCTGGGAGCAGCTCCATCCTCTGGGAGCAGCTCCATCCCCCTGGGAGCAGCTCCATCCTCGGGGAGCAGCTCCATCCCCCAGAGAGCAGCTCCATCCCCCTGGGAGCAGCTCCATCCCTCTGGGAGCAGCTCCATCCCTCTGGGAGCAGTTCCATCCCTCTGGGAGCAGCTCCATCCTCAGGGAGCAGCTCCATCCCCCTGGGGAGCAGCTCCATCCCTCTGGGAGCAGCTCCATCCCTCTGGGGAGCAGCTCCATCCCTCTGGGAGCAGCTCCATCCCTCTGGGGAGCAGCTCCATCCCTCTGGGAGCAGCTCCATCCCTCTGGGGAGCAGCTCCATCCCTCTGGGGAGCAGCTCCATCCCTCTGGGGAGCAGCTCCATCCCTCTGGGAGCAGCTCCATCCCTCTGGGAGCAGCTCCATCCCTCTGGGAGCAGCTCCATCCCTCTGGGAGCAGCTCCATCCCCCTGGGAGCAGCTCCATCCCTAAGGGAGCAGCTCCATCCCCCTGGGAGCAGCTCCATCCCTCTGGGAGCAGCTCCATCCTCTGGGGAGCAGCTCCATCCCTCTGGGAGCAGCTCCATCCTCTGGGGAGCAGCTCCATCCCTCAGGGAGCAGCTCCATCCCTAAGGGAACAGCTCCATCCCTCTGGGAGCAGCTCCATCCCCCTGGGAGCAGCTCCATCCCCCTGGGAGCAGCTCCATCCCTCTGGGAGCAGCTCCATCCCCCAGAGAGCAGCTCCATCCCCCAGAGAGCAGCTCCATCCTCGGGGAGCAGCTCCATCCCCCTGGGAGCAGCTCCAACCCTCTGGGAGCAGCTCCATCCCTAAGGGAACAGCTCCATCCCCCAGAGAGCAGCTCCATCCCCCTGGGAGCAGCTCCATCCCTCGGGGAGCAGCTCCATCCCCCTGGGAGCAGCTCCATCCCTCGGGGAGCAGCTCCATCCCCCTGGGAGCAGCTCCATCCCTCAGGGAGCAGCTCCATCCTCAGGGAGCAGCTCCATCCCTCTGGGAGCAGCTCCATCCCTCTGGGAGCAGCTCCATCCCTCGGGGAGCAGCTCCATCCCTCTGGGAGCAGCTCCATCCCCCTGGGAGCAGCTCCATCCCTCAGGGAGCAGCTCCATCCCCCAGAGGCAGTTCCAGGGATGGATGGCTCCAGCCCAGGAGCAGTGGGATACCCTGTGGAGCCTCAAATCCTTCTCAGGAATTGAGTTTTTGTCCTGCCTGCCTTGGCCAAGGTGGCTCCTTCTCACAGGCACTGCCAGAAAAATTTATTTTCTCCAAGTCACCTCTTCCTGCAGCCCTGGCTCAGCTCTGAACCTGTCCCTGCACTGTCTGTGACACAGGGTGTTTGTGTCACCCCTCCTCACCCCAGCCTGGAGATGAGCTGAGGTGCTGCTGGCTGCTGATTTTCTCATCATGTTGGGTTTTTTTTTTTTTTTTCCCAGCCTTTAAAAGTTCCTAAAATGAAGTTTGGTTTGTTTTTCAGGGACATATCATGCCACTTCTGGCTCAGCCCAGGAGTGCAAAGCCTGTGCCCCAGGAATGCAGAGCCCAGCAGCCATGGGGAGCTGTAGCTGCCTGCCCACCCTCTCTCCAGCCCAGCTCTGACCCCTGAGTGAAAACCTGCCTGAAGAGCTGCTCCTGCTGCAGGTCGAGTCCTCCAGCCCCTCCTGGTGAAATGTTCCATCTGCTGTTAATAATTCACCCTGAAGTGAGCCTGTCTCCCAGCCTGCAGCTCTGCCTTCCATCACCAGGATCACATCTGCTCCTTCCTGCTTCCCCTCTCTCCCCAGGACTCTCCTGCACCCACCAGGCTGTCCAGGGATGCACTAAATCCTGGCTGGACAGAGTTAAAGGAATGGAGCAGGGATTTATTAAAAAGTCTTCAAAGAATTCACTTGGGGCAGCACAAGGTTGTGCTTCACCCAGGATGCCGTCAGTTTTCACACTTTTGTAAGTTTTTATCTATTTACACATTGGGGTTCATTGTCCAACCCCAGCTCCAGGTTCTGCACTCTCATCCTCCCAGATTCTCTCCTCAATTCTGCTGTTTGCACTTTTTTTGGGGGGCTGAAGCTGCAGCAGCATCCTTGGTTCTGGGGCTGGAAAAGGATTGTTTTGTGTGACTGAGCTGGGAGGAGAACTTGTGACACTTGATATGGAGTTCAGAGTCACACACTAGTGCAGGACAGAGTCTGGAAAATATGAAAGCTGAAACTTCAGGCATCACAGCCACGGTGGATTGCTCACCCCTGGGACATGGGGGTGCCCTGCTGTGTCCAGAGAGGGCAGAAATGTCCATTTGGGGAGGGGACACTGCTGATGTCACCCCTGTCACCAGGCAGAGGGTGGCACCGAGCCCTGGCACACACTGAGCGATGCCAAGCTCCAGTTCCATCCCTTCCCTCCTTTGCTGGGGGCAGGAACAGAGCCTGGGCTGCTGGATCTGTGCCTTGCAAAGCACAAACCCCCAGTGCCCTGCCAGGCTCCAGCAGCCCCAGGTGCAGAGCTCAGCTCCTGTTTAAATCAATCAGGCACCAAACGAGGCTTCCCTGCCCAAATGAGGAGAGATTTGCCTTCACTCAGGTTTGATTGATGCCTGTCTGCTGCAGTTATCAGCCAGGAGAGCTGGCACCACCTGGGGGATGTGGCTTTACAGCTGGATTTGGGATGGACAGGGCTGAGCTGCAGCTGCAGTGAACTCCTGGAGGTGCTGGGGGTCAGGCAGCTCTGACTCCCACGGGTGGTTTCACCCTCATCTGCACGAGCAGGGCACGTTCCTGCTGCTTGCTCTGGGATTGCAATGCCAAATTTGGCCAGCTCACATCCCTGTGTCCCTTCCTTCCTGCCTGCAGGGCAGTGGGGAGTAAAAAAAGTGGAAGAGGAAAAACCAGCACAGGGATGTAGGACAGAAAAACTCTTTCTCTTCAGAGAAAGTTTGCTCTTTCTCTTCAGAGACTTTCTCCATCCCCAGGATGGCAAATTTCCACACAAGTATTCTCAAATTCAGGTTTATTTTGCAGCAGTAGATGGGTTTTAAGTTTAGCTAAGGCTGAAACATTCTCCAATTCTGACCAAGGGCTCGTGGATCTGTGGCCTGGAGGCAATTTGCTGGCTATCAGTTCATTACTGAGCTTGGAGTGATTCTTGTCAGAGATGCAGAGCTGTGCTTTGATGCCCCCATCCCACAGCAGCTGCTGGAGAACAGCACAGAGAACAAACTGCTGCTGAAAGAAGAGCTCCCTGCATCCCTCAGCTCCTGATTTTTGGGCTTTGCACTTCCCTTTCCTGTTTGCTTCACTTAAGCAGCTTCAACAGCCAGAACTGTAAACTCTGGGTGGGCTTCTTTTTTTTTCCTCCTGGCCCAGAATTTTACTGTTTTTCTGGAAATAACTATTTATGTTTCTCTGCTGTTGCTTTCTGCTTTCATCTCCTTCCTGTTCAAGTCAGCAGTCCCTCTGCTTGTGAATCCCTTGAGACATCCCTGATTTCTGATCCCCTTTTCCATACTCCTGGCAGCTCAATCATTTTTTACTCTTTCTTTCCTCATTCCCAGCCCTTTACATTTATTTTCAGTGGGTGAGGTCCCTGCCTGCCTTTCCCCACCCTTATCCTGGCACAGAGGTTGGGAACAAGGGAGGATGGAGGCTCTCAAGGAGGATGTGCCCTCCTGGAATTAAATCTCTGGCTGGTGGAGCTGCCCCCCTTGAGCCCTTTTAAATGTTTTGCTTTGCCTTTTTCTTGTCCCTCCCCTGATTTTTATTTGTGGACCTCGTTTCTCAGATTAACCTCGGGGCCTGCACTGCTCCTAAGAAAGATGCTCTCACTTCATTAAGAGATAATGGAAGCTGTCAGAGGTTTGAAGGATTGCACTCGTGATGGGAGCAGGAGGGGGGAGAAATATATTCACAGCAAAGTTACATTTTCATGTAAATTGTTTAAAGATTTAAATGGTTTCTATTAGGAAGGGTCACTGGGGCTGTGCAGAGGCCTAAATTAGTCCTTCTGTGCAGAACTGTAATATTGTCTATAAATGAAAAGGAATAAAGAAAGCTGTTAATTTTTTTTTCTCCTTCTCTCTCATTTCAGCCCATTTTTTTTTTTCTCCTTCTGCCTTTCCAGCCCTGATTTTCTTCCATTCTTGGGTCTTCCTGCTCTCATCTTCAGGCTGGACTTGGCAATTTTGCTGTGAGCCTCAAACACCTCCTCACAAACTGCAAATGCTCATTTTTGGTTCTCCAGGCACGCAGGTGATCAGTTCATTTGTTACTGACTGTCCCAAGTGGGTTGTTGGTGCCATGGGAGGTGGAGTCACTGCTCCTGCAGGCTGGTTGGGAGTTCACCCACAAACACATTTCATGGGGGTAATCACAGGCAGCAAGTGGCTGGGCCTTGCACACTCAGTGTCTGGAGCTGTGGGGATGGCTCTGCCCTCCCTGCATCCCCCCTGCCCCACAGCCTCATTCCAAAGGGATGCTGCTGCCTGCAGAGAAGGGATTTCCTCCCCTGACAGCCCTGCCTTGTAGAAGGGGCACTTGTGCATCTCTGCTGGCTTTGCACAATGAGTGTGTCAGGAAAATTAATCCTCAAACACCAGAGGTTTGTGTCCCAAAGGGAGACAGAGGAGTCCTGTGATTTTATTTGAATAAAGGGAGAGGCCTTGGGGCATTTCCCCTGGGGTCTCTGATTTTTGGAGGACACAACCTCCTTTTTATCCCAATTTCCAGCTGCATTTCCTTCTCTTTCCCCACTGGCTGAGGTACTTGAGAGGCACAGACTTCCCAAAACCCTAATACCTAAAACCCCTTCTAAAGTAAATCCTCCCCTTTTCTTTTCCTTGTGTCAATCAGTGGAATTCCCATGGAATTTATGGTTTCCCCATTGTTTCTCTCACCTCTCACTATCTAACTTTATTTATCAGCAGACCTACAGTTTGCTTGTGAAGGCAAATCTCTCTCATTCCTTTCATGTGGTTTGGCTCTAAATGCTCCCTGAGAGGTGGTTTCACCAAATCAGAAATCTGAAGGTGCCTTCCCTCCCCTTGCTCTGCTCATTCCTGAAATTTGGAGTTTCTCTGGCTCCCTGTGTGTGCCCTGGAGCTGAAGGGTTTTGGCAGAGGCAGAGCTGGGCCAGCCTGCTGGTGGAGAAACACATCTCCAGTTTTGATCATGGGAAAGAAGGAAGAGAGAGAGAGAGAGAGAAAGAAAGAGAGAGAGAGAGAGAAACAAAGAGAGAGAGAAAGAAAGAGAGAGAGAGAAAGAAAGAAAGAGAGAGGGAGAGAAAGAAAGAGAAAGAAAGAAAGAAAGAAAGAAAGAAAGAAAGAAAGAAAGAAAGAAAGAAAGAAAGAAAGAAAGAAAGAAAGAGAAAAGAGAGAGAGAGAAAGAAAGAAAGAGAGAAGAGAGAGAGAGAAAGAAAGAAAGACAGAAGAGAGAGAGAGAAAGAAAGAAAGAGAGAAGAGAGACAGAGAGAAAGAGAGAAAGAGAAAGAAAGAGAGAGAGAAAGAAAGAAAGAGAAAAGAAAAGAAAAGAAAAGAAAAGAAAAGAAAAGAAAAGAAAAGAAAAGAAAAGAAAAGAAAAGAAAAGAAAAGAAAAGAAAAGAAAAGAAAAGAAAAGAAAAGAAAAGAAAAGAAAAGAAAAGAAAAGAAAAGAAAAGAAAAGAAGCCTTTTGCAGTTTGCAGGAGCTCAGTAGCAGACCTGCCCTTCAGGAAGAGCAAATCCAGAATCCTGAGCAGATTTCAAGGCAGTTGTAGAGCACAGAGTGGGGCACACCCCAAATGAGAGCATGGCCATAAAAAAGGCACCTTGGAGCTCAGGATCTCCCGGTCATCAACCTGAAATTCCCCTCAGTGAGACAAAACCTCCTCCCCTCCCTGAACAGATCTGGCTTCTACCTCAGCTCCTCATCCCTGCTCCTTGGAATTGCAGTGTCCCACACATTTGCTCTTTTGGTGGTGAAGGATCCTCCAGTTCCAGCTGAAGGATGTCCTTTTATCTCCATTCTTCAACTGCCAGCCCCAAAGAACTCCTTCCCCTCTTTCCCCCGTTGTTCCTCTCTCAGCTCCCTGTCCAGGCAGCAGCTCCATCCCTCCCCTTGTGCCAAACCCTTGCAGGGCTCAGGGAAGGATCTTCACCCCACCTGTGCTGGTTTCAGCCAAAATCTGTTGAGTTGGTTGGTTCAGAACTCCAAACACAGCTTTTCTCTGAAGGGAACATTCCCCCTGACACCTTCTGCTCTGGATTTGCCTTTTCCAGAGCCACATGACATCAGAGGTTTATGGGAGGCAGGTTCATCCCTGCCTTTCCCTTCCTTGTTTCCAGGGTCTGAGCTCCCAGCTCAGGGCAGAAGTTCCTTCCACAGGAGACTCTCTGCAACTGCTGCTCCTCAAGGTCACCCAACTCCTCCCACAGGAGAAACAGATTCCCTTCAGCTTTGGGGAATCAGCAATCTTCCTAAAGCCAATCTGTCTCTCTGTGCCAAATCCATCAACAGAGATGCCAAAGAGATGAGTCCCTGGCCACAGTTTGAGGAGCTCCCCTTGTACTGCTGGAATCCACATGGATTACTGTCCCAGGTTTCCATGTCCCAGATTGCTGGTCCCCTTTTCCAAGCAGGTTTGCATTGATGAGGTCAAGGTCTAGCAGAGAAATCTCATTTCCAACCCAGAGGCAGCAGCCCTGAGCTCCTGTCACCAGCTCTCCCAAGGTGGTTTTTGCTCCTGGGCTTCTCAGGGGAGGAAATTTTGGCAGCTCCTTCAGTCCCTCTCTCATTTTTGGCTTCTTACTGCCTTGTGTGCATTGGGGGATGTGTTTGAACAGCACATGACCCATCCTTTATAAGAGATTATTATTTTAGACTCTGTTCTGTGCTCTCCTCCAGAAGTGGCTGGAAATGGAAGGAGCTCCTGAGGTCAGGAGAAAGGCTCTCTAGCTGTCAGGTTTGCTCTGCCCCATTTCCCTGAGCGTGGGAGCTGTGTTTGCTAAACTCCAGGCATATGGTCCCACTCCCAGTTTGCTGGATGCAGGAAAAGTCCTCGTTGCCACCTTGGTAATTTAATGTGCTAATTCATCCCAAATAGCCCCTGACCTGCTTTAACATCTCCTTCCATTTCATGGAAATGGCATCGACTTCTGATCACTGGCCCCATGTTTATTTTCTAGGTCAACCTCTTCTGCAGTGTCTTCACATCCCCTGAAATCCTACTAAAATAGCCTGGTGTCGTCCTGGATCAGTAACCATTTGGAGACAAAGTCTGTTTATTATCGTGCTCAGGAATAAGTGGTGCCTGCAATAAGCAACATTTGCTCTGCAATCTGTGCCTCAAAAATTAAAGTCTCCATGATGACTCAGTCCCAGTCTGACTGCAGAGATCTAAACTCAGGCTCCAGCACGACCTACAAACTCCTTGCAGAGTTCTTTCCCCCAAACAACTTTAATTTTCACCAGCCTAACCCATCCTTTTCCTCTGCCTTATCCTTGCCAGAGCCTGATTCCAAGAATCTGATTCCAGTGCCTGTGTGTGGAGGCAGGAATGATGATTATGGGATGTCTCCAGGTCCCTCTGTTTCTCCCAGAGCTCTCCTGGGATTTGTCAGCCTTAATGTCAGCATTCAACACCCAGAGTGAACCAGGGGGGAATTTGCTCTCTGGAAATAGCTCAGCATCCTCTTCATGGAGCAGGCCTTGATGAGCCTGTGGGATTGCAGGAGCAAAGCCTGACAATCACTCAGACCTCCCTTGGAATCCCTCCAGCCTGGGCCTACAATCAATTCCTGTGGGATTCTGCCACTGTTACTGTCCCAATGTAAAGGACCATCAGCAGCTTTTAGCTTAAATTCTTCTTTTTTCTTCTGTTTTTCCTTGCAGACCCCACAGCCTTCTGCTCTTTGGTCCCCAATATGCAGCAGGCTCAGCATTTCTTCCTCACTGACCCCTGTTCCCAAGGTTCTGCAGGACTCATTTCCCCCCATCTGGTTTTCCTCCTGTTTTCTGCTCATCCCATTTTCCTTGAGCAGCATCCTATCCCTCTTTGGCTCCAAAGCATTGCACTCTCCACTGTGTCTCCCTCTTTTCTGCTGAGCTGGTTTCACACTCCCATTCAGCAGATCCTGCCAGCCTGGGGCTGGGATCCTGGGATGTAAACACTTCCTTTCAGGAGCACATCTAAGAACGACAGGGATGCCAAGCCCCCAGAATCCTGTTTATTACTAATTGATTCGTGGGGCGTTTCTTCTCACTGTCACTATTTCCCCAGATTTAAGCAGCGGAAAATCTCCCAAATTCCCTCCCAGGGATTCTCACGTGAGATCTCCTGTTTGCTTTCTCCTCCATCTCACGTTTTTCATTTCCAACACATTTTCCTCCAGCTCGGCAGCTGGAGAGGATGCTCGGGGAAGGGGCTGTGGGTGGCAGCCCAGGATGTGGAGGAGGAATTTGGAGATGGGAATGCTGGGGAGGGGGTTGAATGAGAGAGAGATGTAGAAGCTGATTTGCCTGGCAAGGTAAAGATCTGCCCCAAGAGCAGAAAGGACACCCCAGGCAGCCACCAGCACCCCGTTCCCTCCTCCCACTGCCCCAGCAGAGGCTGCCAGCACCTCTGAGCTCACACCGCGCCACGGAAGGACACCATCAATATTATATTTTTCGCAGACATTATCTCAGAGTCAGTTCATGCCTTGCTGCAGGTCGCCGCCGGCCAGCGGGATCCTCCAGCCTTGGGCGCTGCCCGGCGCCGCTTGGGCATCAGGAAACTTCTTGAGCTCCTCCACGGCCTCCCCGCACAGCCGGCGGAACACCGGCAGCCTCTTCTTGCCGTCGGGGGAGCCTCTCGCATCCATGGCCTCCGCCTGCAGGCGCGTGGAGAAGGCGAGGAGCTGCTGAGGAAGAGAGGAATCGCAGTCTTCATCTGTGCTGAGGTAGTGCTGGGCTGTAGGGTGGCAGGGGCCGGGGGGGACGCTGCTGGCTCCCGCCCCGTCCAGGGGGTGCTGGGACGCAGGGATGTTCCTGCAGCTCTCCAGGAAGATGTAGCGGATGTCCCTGGAGCTGCGGTAGGGCGCGCACTCCGGCAGGGACGGGCTGCGCGCTGCGCACGGGAACGCTGGTGCCGACATCGCTGCTGCTCTGCCGGGGAGGGAGGCACGGTTAGGGTGGGAGGTGAGGGGTGATGGGCAAAGCCTGGGAAATAGCACGTTTCCAGGTTCTTCTCTCTCCCCTCCCTTCTCTAAACTGGCCAAGTTGCCTCCAGAGCAGCAGCACAACTCTGCCACAAAAGTCCGCAACAAAATCAGGAGATGTTGTCTCGGGGTGCAATACAGAAATGTGAATTCTGTCCCCATCTGTTAATCCAGGTGGGGCAGTGACCCTGATCTCCTGGCACACATTATCTGCTCATGGGCCATCTTTAAACCAGCTGGGCAATCATCTTTATCTTTCCACAGCCCATCCTCCCTCCAGGAGATATCATCTGCTGCTGGCCCAGTGAGTCCCAGGGCATGACTGATAAAATTCCATCATCCCACTGGGAGATGCTCCAGCCAGGGGAGCAGCCAAGCCTTTCCTACCCAGATAAAAACTGAGATTTTGGACACCAAGGCACCTTCTTTCCACTGGATTCCAGAGGAAAGCCAGACCTTTGCACATCATCCCTGGAGCTTCAGAGGAAACTGCACCTTCTCCAGGAGCACTGCTCCAGCTGAACCACATCTGCCCCTGCAGGAGGATGCAGCCACCATTGAATGGGACTGTGCCAACACCCTGACTGACTGACGGGTGTCAGCTTGGATTCTGACTCTGGCAGGGCTGGGATTGTTCTGTGTAATACTGCATTGCTATTTTAATTTTCCTAGTAAAGAACTGTTATTCCTAATTCCCATATGCTTGCCTGAGAGCCCCTTAATTTCAAAATTATAATAATAATTTGGAGGGAGGGGGTTTACATTCTCCATTTCAAAGAGAAGCTCCTGCCTTTATTGGCAGACACCTGTCCTTCAAACCAGGACAGATTTCCACCAAAATTAAGGCTTTGCTGTGTCTGTATCCCAAGCTGCAGCTCAGCAGGCTGGGTGTGGGTGGGTGCTGTCAGAGGCACTCAGGGTGTCTCCATCCTTTTTGGAGCTCCCAAGGGGAATGAGCAACCACTGAATGAATTTAGGATCTGAAACTGCCTCTTTGGGGAGAGGCTGACCCTGTGCACTGCCAGCAGCCTTCTGTGTTCTTCCATCACCACCCACTGAATATTTCAGCTCTTTCCCAGGTTTTGTACATTTGTAAAATGCAGATTCTTGGGGGGGAGGGGGGAAATCCCAACCTACTCCATGCTTTGATACCTGGCTGGAACCTGCAGAGCTGACAAAGAGAGAAGGCGACCAACCCAGCCCATGGATAATTCATCTCATGCATAACTCATGCCCACACATTTCATGGATAATTTAGGATAAGGGCTTGCAAGATCAGGATCTCACATGGAACTGAAGGGTCCCTCCTGAACAAAGCAGGTGGCAAACTCTAGCTGTGGGACACTGAGTTTCTGCCAGTGTCTGGGAGAGCAGGAAGGGTGTGGGTGTTGGCATCTCCCAGCCTGGCCAGCCTCAAAATGCACCTGGCACCGTGTCCTGTCTCTGAGAGTGGCCAAAATCTGGTCAGTACAGGAGGTGCAAGCATCCCAGCTCCACCAGGAGCTCTTAAAATCCTGTCCAGAAATCCTCCAAAAGAGCCATCCTGCAGCTGTGGCACGGAGGGATGGGGCTGCCATGGGCTGAGGCAGCAGCTGGGATGTTCCTCAGATGGGCTCAGGACCATTCAGTGAGCATCACTGGGTCCTTGTGCCACCCCAGAGCTCTGGGACAGGGCAGTGACCTCAGTCCCTCAGGCTTGGCTGCTGCAAACCCACCCAAATTCCTGTGCTCACGTTGGTGCCTACCAGCTTTGGCTGGTAGGAGCAGGATGCAATTAAACATTTTTATCCCCACTCATTATTGCTGCTCTTTTCTCCTCTCCCAAGCACAGCCCAGAACGGGATGGTTGCTATTTTCCAGTGTGAGAACACCAGGATTTCACACAGAGAAGGGAGAAATTTGTGCTTAGACTCGGCCACACCACGGGAAGTTGTTGAAAGCACAGAGCACCCAAGCACAGCCCAAACCCTGAGCCCCACGGGAGGATCTTCAAGCTCAGCTCCCAGGCATCAAACATTTAAAGAGACCAGTGGAAGGCTGAATTATTCAAATGAGCCCACGTGAAGCGTTTCTAGTGAGCAGAGCAGCCTCTCCCTGCCCGCTCATGCCTCTGCAGGGTGTCACAAATGCTGAGGCTCATCCTGCCTTCCCCAGCCCCCCCGAGAGACTTGGAGCAAGTGAAGCACTCCCAGCTGCCAAGAGACATTGAATATTTATGAATTCCCTTAATCACAGAGGCAGGGACCATTCCAACCAGCCTCGTTGGGTGATGTTCTGCCCTTGCCTCCTGGAGAGGATCAGGATTTGCTCCCACAGGTCTCTGTCACCACCCTGGAGCTGCTCAGCAGTGCCAGGACAGGTGGCAAAGCCCAGCAGCTCCTCCAAGGATGGAGATGCTTCACTCCTGCCCCTGCACTGCCTTCTGGGATAAGAAACACAAATTAATTTGCCTTGGGAGCAGAGAAGCAGCAAGTCCTGGGGAAGGTGTCCTGACTTCCCCACTGCTCTCTCACCATGGTTATCCCATTATTTCCCTGCACGTGGTGTTTGTTTCAACCTCCAGAAGAAGAGCAGGCTCAGTACAGACACCAAAGCAAAGATTTCTCCCTCTAATTCTTCTTTTTTCTCCTGTTTCTTCTTTACCATTTCCCCAGCTTACAGTAACAGAGGGAACTAGGGGAATAAATCATGAGGAAAGAATTTTTCTTTGGTCAAAATTAAATCCAAGTGAGAAGAGCAGGAGGTTCACTTTTATCTTCTTGTGTTCCAGCACACACAGAAATGCATTTTTAAATTCCTCCTAAGGTTTGCTATGAAAGGAAAAGTTCTTGGGTGATTTTTAGTTTGGTTTTTTTGGGATTTTTCAGTTGGGTTTTTTTGGGGATTGTGGGGTTTTGTGGTTTTTTTTTGTTTGTTTGTTTGGGGTTTTTTTGTTGTTGTTGTGGGGTTTTTTTTGTTGGCTTTTTTTGGATTTTTTTTTTTGTTTTGTTTTGGTTTTGGTTTTTGGTTTTGTTTTTTTGTTTGGTTTGGTTGTTTTTTGTTGTTGTTGTTGTTGTTGTTTGTTTTGTGGTTTTTTTTTTGTTTTTTGGGTTTTTGGTTTTTGTTTTTGTTTTATTACCTTATTTTGGCTCTGTCATGGAATGTTCAGAGACTCTGGCTGAGAAATCTTCTGAACCTGGATGTCTTTCATGCAGTAAAAACCATTTGTGGGTGCTCACAGCTTTCCCAGGTAAGAGATTTGTCAAAGGCAAGTTACTTGCAGTTGAGTTCACTGAGCAAACATCTGGCTTTGAAACCAATTTCCAGGGAGCAAGCAGGGCAAGAGGCTTTTGCTGTGGCCGGGAATAAACACAAGGTCTCCAAAATGCGATTTTTTTTGGTTAAGAAAAGCTCCAGTGAGGGTGGTTCCAGCCTGGAAAACGCTCCCCAAGGAATGTGTGTGCAGGGAAGCAGGAGGGGTGGGTGGCTGGTGTGAGCCAGCTCTGCCCTGGTTTGCTCCCAGCTCTGCCCTCCCTGCAGGCAGCAGCAGCTGCTCAGAATTTATTAACACCCCCCATTTCTCACAAGACTCACCAAAATCCCGGTGATACTTCTCTGTTTGGTCCTGACAGGAGATGAATGTCTCCAGAACGCTTCCACGAGGAGCTGGATGGTATCCACCCTGGCTTTGGGGACTCTGCAGGGGCTGTGCGCTGCCCTGGGCACGTTCCGTTGTCACGCGGAATTCTGGGCTGGTGTCACAAAGGAGAGGGGCCTGGCTGGGGTGGCACCAGGGAGGCCTCATCCCTGCTGGGATGCTGGGCAGGGACAGAATGGGGGGGATCTGAGGAGCAGAAGGTGCCAGGATTGCCCAGCCTGGCTGGAGGTGGCACTGTCCCTGATGGAGGGGTGGCTGTCCCCAAGGATGCTGCTCTGTGGTCTGGGCACACCAAAGGGGTCACAGCTGCTGCCCACGTGTGTCACAGTCCACTCTGTCCCATGGCCACACACCCAGCCACCCCCCAAAGGGACACCTGAGCACTGGTGACACCATAAAAGTGCCCACACGCTGCAAATGGGGGATTTCACTCCTGCCCCTGCACTGCCTCCTGGGATAAGAAATACAAATTAATTTGCCTTGGGAGCAGAGAAGCAGCAAGTCCTGGGGAAGGGGTCCTGACTTCCCCACTGCTCTCTCACCATGGTTATCCCATTATTTCCCTGCACGTGGTGTTTGTTTCATTTGGACATTTTGGCCACTCCTTTAATTTGGAAGGGAGCTGAGCAAAGCTGGGATAACTCCTGAGTGGTCCAAGATCCTCTCACACCCTGCTAGCACTGCTCCCAGGCTGAGTGACAAAACCCTGGTCCCTCCTGCCAGCACAGAGCTCCAGAACTCTGGATGGTGAAGGCACAAAGGGCTCTGGCTCCTTGTCCTAAAACATCCCCTGCAGCTGTAAAACAGCTTGCTGCATTAAAAGCCACGAGTGAAGTGCAGTTGTACTTGTAAAGAAATAGGTTGCAGGATTTTTAGCACTCTGGGAATTGGGAGCAACAGTGCTTTGTAAATTAGATCTATTAAATACTTAGTGATATCAAAATTTCATGTGGTGCTTTTCTTCAAAGAAACCCGGGGTGGCTCTGCTCATCAAGCACTTCTGCCTCACACTGACCTGGCCTTCCAGAATCACTTGAGAGATCCTATTTGATCCCAAGCTAATTCCTAATGAGATTTCCTACTTCCCCAAGAGCCTTTTATGCATTCCTCAGCTTTGAAGATGTTTTTCCAATACAAAGCATGGACAGAGCATTCCTGGTCCTTGGGAACCACGAGCCTGGATGTGAGGGAGGTGATTCCTTCCTGCAGTGGGTGATTCCCATTGGGACATGGATTTTATGGAGGGCTGGGATGGCCCTGCTGATCTCTGTTGTGAGTGTGGGGGTTGCACATCTCCAGCTGTGCCTGAATCCTGGTTTGGAGGACAGGTGTGTGCTAAGAGAGGCAGGAGCCTGTTTGAAATGGAAAATATAAACCCCCTCCTTCCAAATTATTATTATAATTCTGAAATTAAGGGGCTCTCAGGTAAAGATATGGGAATTAGGAATAACAGTTCTTTACTAGGAAAATTAAAATAGAAATGCAGTATTACAAAGAACAATCCCAAACCCTGCCAGAGTCAGAATCCAAGCTGACACCTTCAGTCAGTCAGGGTGTTGGCACAGTCCCATTCAATGGTGGCTGCATCCTCCTGCAGTGGCAGATGTGGTTCAGCTGGAGCAGTGCTCCTGGAGAAGGTGCAGTTTCCTCTGAAGCTCCAGGGATGATGTGGAAAGGTCTGGCTTTCCTCTGGAATCCAGTGGAAAGAAGGTACCTTGGTGTCCAAAATCTCAGTTTTTATCTGGGTAGGAAAGGCTTGGCTGCTCCCCTGGCTGGAGCATCTCCCAGTGGGATGATGGAATTTTATCAGTCATGCACTGGGACTCAGTGGGCCAGCAGCAGATGATATCTCCTGGAGGGAGGATGGGCTGTGGAAAAATAAAGATGATTGCCCAGCTGGTTTAAAGATGGCCCATGAGCAGATAATGTGTGCCAGGAGATCAGGGTCACTGCCCCACTCGGCTGCAGCAGATGGTGATGGAATACAGACTTTTGGGCACATCCTGTGTTGCACCCCAAGACAGCCTGGCAGGCACTGGATTCCCCAAAGGACAGCAGGGAATGGGAGCTGTGCACTCAGCACTCCTGGTCACAAATGACCCAACTCTCCAGGGACTGGGAGCTCTCCTGGTGCTGCCCGTGGTGTGTGTTTGATTCCCAGCTCCTGCCAGGGCTGCCTGGAGCTGCAGAGCTCCTGTGGTGCAGCACAGATCACCCCAGCCCTGGAAAACTTGGCTGCTGTGGGATGGAGCCTTGGGAAGCGTTCAGAACACACAGCACATTTCTGAGAATTCTGCACTGCAGACTGAGTTTCAGCATCTCTCCAAACTGGAGAGAGGTGAGAGGAGAGAGACCCTCCCAGCTGGAGCTTCCCAGGCTGGCAAACAGAGCCCTCCTCCCACCGGCATCCCTGGGGAGGTTCTGCCATCCCCTGAGCTCATCCCTCTGTTTATCCCTGCCCCGTGTTGGTACAACAGGTCAGGAACAGGCTGCCAGAGATAATGCACACCTGTCATAGTAACAAGATCATCAGGAGGAAAGCTGGGGAGATAATAAACCGGCAGGAAAGCTGAAGAGTGAGGAACAAAAGAGGAACAGAGAAGAAGTGACAATGTTATCTTTGTTTAATGCTCCTCTGAGTCACCATTAGTTATTTAAGATATTCATCTGCCAGCTCCCAGCCCCGTCAAATTAAGAGATCCAACGGGTGCTGGGGTGGTTGTGTTTGGTTTTTTTTGTTTTTTTTTCCATTGCCAAACAAGTTGGTGTGTCCCAAAGGGAGAGGGATTTTCCATGAATGATGGATCCATGGTGGTGCAGCTCGATTTGGAAGCCAGGAGGAGGCAGTGCCACATGGGAGCACAGGGAGTTCTCCTGTGAATATTTCCCTGGTGGGTTCACAGAGGCTGTGACACAGGAACGGGGAGGGTAAAGACAACATCAGGGACAAGGAGAGCAGCTGGAATCCCACAGCTGGAATCCAGATGCTGCAATGACAAGGCACAGGGCTGGCAGCATCCCGGGAATCCCTTTGGAAAGGGGAAACAGCTCAGATGTGCTGCAGCTCCCTGAGGAGAGCAAGTGTGGGTCCATTTTAGGAGAGATGGGCTGTGGGAACTGAGGGGGTGACGAGATTTGAGGGGCCAGGTGACACCTCTGAGCCACCTCCCTTCTCCTTCCCTCCCAGACACATCTCCCAGCCCAGGGGCCAGCTGTGCACCCAGCTGTGGTGTTTGGAGAGGCCTCTCCCTCCTGCCAATTGACCCAGGATCCAGGAGAGCAGCAAGAACATGAATTTAACACCCAGCCTCAAAATAGTGCAGGCAGTGTTTCCCTCAGGGAATCAGGGAGAGAGGAGGCACCTGGCACGGAGAGGTGGTGAAGAGGGAGGAAAGAAAGGAGTCACGACTGCCCAGCTTCCCTGCATTCGTGTCTGTGGCAGAGGAGGGGGTGACAAAGGGTGACAGGAGGTTCAGGGAGGGCTGGTTGGGTGAGTTTTGTGAGTTTTCCCCTTGCAGAGGGGCAGCTCAGCAGGGCAGGCTGGACAGCATCTCCCTCCGGGGGAAGCAGAGGTCTGCAAACCAGCCAGGCGTGGGATTAAATAAATTAATGAGCTGAGGAAGGTGGAGAGGAACACTCATCTGGCTGGTTAAAACACCCCAGCCCACGAGAAGTGAGGATTGATGGCAGGGGTCAAAGGCTCCCAGCCCTTTTGCATCCAGGCTGAAAGCTCCACGGGGTCCCTCACTCCCAGGCAGCTGAAAACCCACTGCCAGCAGGAAGGGCAGCACAAAAATGATCCCAAGCAAACAATTAGCAGCACAGCAGCCAGCAGGGCTGCACAGACAGATCATGTTAAAATGTTAAACAGCAGCTTTAGCACTGTCAGGGCTTTCTGCTGGAGCCAAAAGAGAGCAGGGGAAGATCTGAACCATCGGATGGGGGAGCTGCCAGCGGCTGATTTGGGCTCTGTGGAGCTCCTGCTGCATAATCTGCTGGATGGGACCATGTGCCACTCCAGCAGGAGCTTCCCTGCCCTGATGCAGGACACTCAAACCCATCCCAGGCCCCACAGCAGCCTGGGCTGAGCAATTTCCTGGTGCAGACCCCCAGCTCGAGATACACCCCCAAAAATAACAAAGCCTCAAGTGGCACCACTTGACAAAAAGGTGTGAGAGCTGAAGGACCCATCCTGCAGAGGGGATTTTGGTGAGGCCAGGACAGAGCCTGTGATTAAAGGGGTGTTCCTGCTTTGCCCCACATCTGACACAGCTGGCAAACATCTGTCTGCCCCTAAAGACTCTGCCCAGCCCTAAAGACTCTGCCCAGCCCTAATGATTCTGTCTGACCTGGGGCTGGAAGGCACCACAGCCCATCACCAACCTGCCAGCCCAGCTGTCACCCCCGGGCACCAAACCCTTCCTGCCACCACACAGAGGCTCCTGCAGCTGCAAAAACCTCCCAGAGGACCAACAGCTCCTAGGGGATGTCTTTGGAAAAGGTTTCAGAGACCTCACTTGGCAAAGCCCCAGCCTTGTGCATGGTGGAAAGAACCAAACATAAAAACTCTGATGTCCCCTACTTTTATTTTATGTGTTTGTTTTATTTGGGGTGTTTATTTTCGAGGAGATTACCAGTAAATTTAATGTCAATACAGTTAATCTCCATATATATATTTAGTGAGGGCAATTAGCTGGTGTTTCTATTAAATATCCACAATAGAGAGGTGGATATACAGTTTATACAGTATAATTAGATATATACACACACATAAATAGATGCATAACTCTGTCTGCAGCGTGTATGGGTGAGGAAGGACCAGGGTAACGTGCCATGACAATATTTATCTCACACCATATTTATACCCTGGAGCACAGAGGGGCTGCAGAGAAACAGCCACGAGCAGAGAGGGTGTGTGAGGGAGATGGGGGCAGTGCCAGGGGGATTTTGGGGGAAGAAAAAGGGTTTGGGACCTGGGGAGTCAGCAGCAGGGGGAGACTGAGTCAGTTGGAGGATGCAGACCAGGGGGAAGCAGCTGCTAATCTGGAGCAAGGGGCACAGGGGGTGCTTTGGGTGCAGTTCCCCACTTTGCTCGAGGTGTTTTGTGCATTTTGGTGTGATGGATAAATTCTCTTTGCTGTGATGGGTAAATTCTCTTTGCTGTGATGGGTAAATTCCCTTTGCCAGGGTGGATAAACTCCTGCTGGATACCCTGTAAACCCTCTGTGTGAGCAGGCACAGAGTGCAGGAGCCCTCCTGCCCCTTGCCTGGTGCCAGAGCATCCCTTGAGTGAACATGGGCAGGGAAACCTGGAGCCCTTCAGCACTGCCCAAGCCCAGGCTGGCTCCAGATGTGGGAGCAGATGTTGGAGGGAAGGGCAATCTCTGAAAAGCAGAAGTTACCAGTCTCCCTTGGCTTTTTCTCCAGTATTCTTCCCTGGGTGAAGCCCTGCCTTGTTCCAGCTCAGTGGTTGGGGAGTTGTGGGGGGGAAGTGTTTGGGTGATTTTCTCTTCCAGCCTGGCAGCTGCCCTCTGTTTGGAGGGTCCAGAGCAGAGAGGCTGAGGGAGATTTGGCATTTCATGGTCCTGCAGCTCTCAGGTCCTCTGGAAGCACAGGGCAGCAGCTGAGGGGGCTGCTGGGTTGGAGGACAGAGGAGAATTTCCTTTATTCCCCTCCCCTCCTTGAGAAATGCCTGAGATGTGGAGTCAGACAGCATTTCTAGATCTCATCCCACCAGGAAGAGAAGGCACTTTGGAGATGGTTTGAGATTTTTAAACACAGAAAAATCTGAGCCCTGTGGAAATTTTCACAGCCTTATCCCAGCTGCAGAGTGGGTGCAAGCGTTTGACCAACGTGCCTCTCCCAAAAAAAGCCACCCCTTACCTGGGTACAGCCAAGCCTGGCACCTTGCAAGCTCACAGAATCCTGCAGCATTTGTTAAACATGCAAATTATAGTTTATCACTAGCAGGAATAAAAACCAACACTGTTATTTCCTCTGCTCAGCCTCCCCAGCAGCCGTTCCCACTCTGCTGGAGCTGCTCATGTGTGTGCCTGCAGCTCCAGCTCCCAGCCCTGGGAGCACAGAGCCTCCCTCTCTCTGCACCAAACCTGGGGCACTCCTGAGCCAGGCACAAGGGCCAATCATTTCTGCTTTAAAAACAAAAGTCAGTTTATTCCTTTTTGTCCACCTGTTCCTTCTTGGCTGCCACCAGCCTGGTTTCCAGCCAGGCAGAGCTCTGGCTGTGGGCTGCACAGGCAGTGCTAAAATCCTGCCTGCAGCTACTCGTGGTGTGAAGCTGCCTCCAAAAGGCTCCCAGAGTCCTCAACATCCCTCTTTCCCTTTCAGCTTCTCCAAATATAAATGAGGGATGAATCCTGGATCCTGGGATCATGTTTCCTCCCCTCAGCTCCATTCCCTGCTCCTCCAGGGCAAAGAATGAAACCCCCACCTCCTCCTCCTCCTCCTCCCTTCCAGTTCTGCTCAGGGAATTTGATTCCCAGCCACTATTTCTGGTTATTGATCCCTGCACTCCTCACTGTGGTGGGAAGTGACCTGTAACCAGAGCAGCAGTGCTGGGTTTATCAATCTCCTTAAGATAATTAGGAGCACGGGCAGGTGGAGAAGGGAATAAATGCTGTGAGTGAGAAGAGTTTGTTTACCACTCAGTGGGGAAAAGCAGAGCCAGGCAGGGACACCCTGCATTTCATCCTGGCCAGCCTGGAGGAGCTGGCTTTGGGTACCAGGTCAGGGTTTGGGATTATCCATCCTGTCCCTGCTCCTGCCTTTGGAAGCTCTCCCTGCCCTGGAGAAGCTGTGAGAGCCCAGGCTGGGGATGGAAGTGTTGGATAAGAACTGTTGTGACCATTCATGGATCCAAAACACAAAAAATTCCTGTTTCAGGCAGAGCCTGGGTTTGGAAGGGTTGGATAAAGCTCTGTGACCATTAATGGATCCAAAACACAATAAATCCCCTTTTCAGGGATCCCATCCCTGCAGCCCAAACCAGCCCCTCTCCCAGTGCCCTGCCAGGGAAAGCAGTGCTCAGAAACAGCCCCAGTGGGATAATTATCAATTTTGGCCTCTTTGCTACTGAAATGCTGCCTGCAATTGACTCCCACCCCAGAGCCAGACCCTCCCTGGGAGCAGGGCTGGGCTCAGGGCTGTGGGATCAGCCAGGAGCCAGAGCCTGGTTTAGTTCCACAGATCTCCCCCGATTTGTGGCTCAATTGCTGTAAGCAAACTCAGCGATCTGAGGGTGATTAAACCACCCGGTGCTGCCAGAACAAACCCTGAGCTCCCATTAGCAGCCTGGGAGCTGCAGGTTATCTGCAGGTGTGTTCAGAGCCCTCCTGGTGCCCTGGCACAAACATTCCCGGGGCGCAGGAGGTGCCAGGCGATGGAGAGTTAAAAACGAGAATTAAACCCACATCTCCTCGAGGCTAAGACAGGGCCTTACCCCCAAATAATCACTCTGCTGCTCCTCCATGACCTCTCTGCCATGCAAATAGCTTTGCAGTGGAAGGGCTAATTCATTCTCACGGCTAAAAATGATCATTGCTGCGAGAAAGTGTTCTGGGCGTGAATCCTGAGCGCAGCAAATAGCGGCATTAGCAGCTTCATTTTCTCCCAGCAATGCGATCAAAAGCTCTTTAAGCTGCTTCCAGCAGCAGCAGCCTGCAGGAGGGGTGCGAGGTGGGATTGCAGCAGGGCTCCCTCCTCAGCCTGCAAAGGCAGCGCTGGGAACATCCACCCGAGGGCTGGGAGCATCCCTGTCCCATCCTGAGCTGTCCCTGTCCCTCCTGAGCTGTCCCTCTGTCCTGAGCTGTCCCTGTCCCTCCTGAGCTGTCCCTGTCCCCTCCTGAGCTGTCCCTGTACCTCCTGAGCTGTCCCTGTGTCCTGAGCTGTCCCTGTACCTCCTGAGCTGTCCCTGTCCCCTCCTGAGCTCTCCCTGTCCCCTCCTGAGCTGTCCTTGTCCCATCCTGAGCTGTCCCTGTCCCTCCTGAGCTGTGGGCTCCCAGAGCTCAGGATATGCTGTGGGTTCTCAGGGATGTGCTGTGGGTTCTCAGGGATGAGCTGTGGGTTCTCAGGGATGAGCTGTGGGTACCAAGGATGAGCTGTGTGTTCCCAGGTATGAGCTGTGGGTTCCAGGGATGAGCTGTGGGTACCAAGGATGTGCTGTGGGTTTCAGGGATGAGCTGTGGGTTCCAGGGATGAGCTGTGGGTTCCAGGGATGAGCTGTGGGTTCTCAGGGATGAGCTGTGTGTTCCCAGGTATGAGCTGTGGGTTCCCAGGGATGAGCTGTGGGTACCAAGGATATGCTGTGGGTTCTCAGGTATGAGCTGTGGGTTCCAGGGATGTGCTGTGGGTTCCCAGGGATGAGCTGTGGGTTCCAGGTATGTGCTGTGGGTTCTCAGGGATGTGCTGTGGGTTCCAGGTATGTGCTGTGGGTTCTCCAGGGATGAGCTGTGGGTTCCAGGGATGAGCTGTGGGTTCCTCAGGGATGAGCTGTGGGTTCCCATGGATGAGCTGTGGGTTGCTCAGGGATGTGCTGTGGGTTCCCAGGATGTGCTGTGGGTTCTCAGGGATGAGCTGTGGGTTCCAGGGATGAGCTGTGGGTTCCAGGGATGAGCTGTGGGCTCCCAGAGCCCAGGATGAGCTGTGGGTTCCAGGGATGTGCTGTGGGTTCTCAGGGATGAGCTGTGGGTTCTCAGGGATGTGCTGTGGGTTCTCAGGGATGTGCTGTGGGTTCTCAGGGATGAGCTGTGTGTTCCAGGGATGAGCTGTGGGTTCCAGGATGAGCTGTGGGTTCCAGGGATGTGCTGTGGGTTCCAGGGATGAGCTGTGGGCTCCCAGAGCCCAGGATGAGCTGCAAGCAGCAGCTGGCTCAGAGCACACTCTCTCCAAAGGTCGGCAGCACTGCTCTCTTTGCAGGAGAGCCCACACGCCTTCCCCATGACAACCTCCAAGGAAAACAATATTGCTCTTTTCTCTTTTTTTTTCATTAGTTCCTGGGTTGTCTCTTGCCTTCAGCTGCTGCTTCTGCCTCCTCAAATGCAGACTGAGGAGTTTGGGGTGATGGGAATTTGTGCAAATCCTGAGGAGGGCTGGGCTGACTTTTCTTGGCAAGACCAGAAATGGGGAGAATGGAAGAGCTGGGAGCAGATAAATCTCTTGCCACAATTTCACACCACAGTGAGGCAACTGCCAGGAAAATTAATCCACAAACACTAAAGGTTTGTGTCCAAAAAGGAGGCAGAGGAGTCCTGTGACTTTATTTGAATAAAGGGAGAGGCCATGGGACATTCCCCTGAGGCATCTCAAATTTTTGGAGGACACAGCCTCCCTTTAATCCTCATTTCCAGCTGCATTTCCTTCTCTCTTTCCCCATGGGCTGAGGCACTTGAGAGGCACAGACTTCCCCAAACCCTAATACCTAAAACCCCTTCTATAGTAAATCCTCCCCTTTTCTTTTCCTTGTGTCAATCAGTGGAATTCCCATGGAATTTATGGTTCCCCCATTGTTTCTCTCACCTCTCAGCATCCCATTTTATTGATCAGCAGACCCACAGTTTGTTTGTGAAGACAAATCTCTCTCATTCCTTTCACAACCCCCTTGTAACCTGGCAAGGAAGCAGGAGCTGCAATTCCATGGGGGGGAAAAAAAGGTGAAAGAAGGATTATGGATAATTATGAGATTTGGAAGAGGAGTTGGATAGAGACATCCCTCTGCCCTCCACAGTGCCCACCTGGCACAAGGAGCAGGAAAAGGAGCCCCAGCACCATCCTGGAGCACCAAACCCAGGCAGCCCCCAACCCCTGGCTCCAGGGGACCTCAAATTGTCCCTTAAATTGTCCCTTAAATTGTCCCTGGCCTCAGCAGAGCCAGAGCATCCCAAGGAAGGGCTGGGCTGAAATCCCTGGATCCATCACCTCCTCCTCAAGCACCTTGGCCAAACTGCTGAGGCTTCCCATGCAGAGCAGCATGAACAGCCCTGGCCTATTTTGCAGGGATATTTTGAAGAGAAATTTGTGTTTCCCTGGGGAAAAGGGACTCGTGGAAAACATGTTCACCAAGCAAAAGGAGCTTTAGCCTCCCTGTTTGTAAGGAGCCATCTCCAGGGAGAAATTTGATTTTTCTTCTTTTTTTTTCTTTTTTTTTTTTTTTTCTCTCATAAAAGAAAAAAAAAAAAAAAAAAAAAGAAAAAAGAAAAAACCCATCAAGATAAATTCCTGGCTATCAAATCAAAAGATCTTGGGTAACCTCTTCGGCTATTAAAGTCAAATAACGATCATAATGAGCACTGCAGTTTCACTCATCTCAGAAGATAAAATAAGAAAAGCCAGGCCAATTTCTTTCTGCTTGCCAGCAGATAAGAGCCTGACCCAGATTGGCAGAGCTCAGCTGCCTCCACAGCTTTGGATTTTTCTTGGGGGGCACCCCCAAAACCCTGAGGTTTCAAACCTGGTGGAGGTTTGGGTGTGATGGGGCTCTCCCACTTTTTCTTCTCCCTGAACACAAAATCACTTTAAAGACTAAAGAAAAAGGGGAAAAAAAAAAAAATAAAACCCTGCTTCAAATTGTGAGTGCTGATCCCTTGGGAATTGCAGCTTGAGGTAGAGAAAAACAGCAATTAATGCTTTGGAGAGGACAAGGTTTGTGCTGTCCCTCCAATGCCTTTACATTAATTATATTTAAAAGTAATTTCTGCCAAGCTTGACACTTTAGTATCATAAAAAGTTCTTTTTATCACTTTCCCCCTTCTTTTTGGCACCCCTCTGAGAGGGCAGGAGAGATGGAACAGGCTAAAATAATGTGATCTGATTGAGTAATGAATAAAGATTAATGAATTTTTGCTACCGTCGATGATTCCATGGTAATTGCTTTAATAATATAAAATTATTTTCTGCTCCAAACTATGATTAATGATACCAATGGAGCATTTGAAACATGGACCTTGTTTTTTTTCGGTAAGTTCACTGATTAAATAACTAATATAATAGTTTACTCTTAATTTTTCTATGGGCAGCAATCACCCTCTAATTAATTGGGGCACCAGGGTTGAGCGAACCTATTGTTTTGTGTATCAAAACTCTCCCTCACCTCTTGACTCCTCACCAACACAATTTAAAGGAGCAACAGCTCCTTTTGCACGTTTTTTTTTTTTCCCATTTTCCACATCAGAAAAATGTTCATTAATTCTATTTTCAGGGTTGTTGGTGGGAGATGAAATGGGGGACACTCGTTTTAGTGCGAGATGGGGACAGAGCGAGCAGGGTGCTGTCCCAAAGCCAAGGGGAGAAGAAGAAAAAAAAGGATTTTTCACCCTATTTCGGGGCAAAACCATCCCGTTTTGTAAATGTTTCGTGGACAAGGGGTCCTCGTTTGCACCCCGAAATCTCCACACCTCGAAATTCTTTTTGCCTCTTTGGCACCAGAGATAAATCAGGCGCCTCTGCGGGGTGTTAATGAAGCGTTTAATCATTTACTGTTTCTCCTGCTCTGCCTCCTCTTTATTTCGGCTTGCAGGAATCAGAGAAACGCTGGAGCGTGGCAAAAGGCAGCTATTGAACGTCTGTGTCTCTTATTTGCCCCCGTGATGGGGAATTAATTGCCTTCTGATTAATGAGCCCTTCAGAGCTGGGACTGAGAGGAGGAGGAGAGAGGAGAGGAAGAAAATCAGCAGCTCTGCTCCAGCCTTGGTGTTCTCTGGGCAGGAAGGGGTTAAAGAGCCAAAAACTGATGGGGAGAGAGGGTGGGAAGGCAGAGGGAGAAATCTTAGTCCTGGCGTGTGTCAGAGGAGAGAGAGAGAGAGAAATTGAAGCAGCAGTTTTAATTCTGTGAGTGCTTTCACGCCCCTTGAATGGAGAAGGGGGAAATTATTTAATTAAAAATATATTTACTTTTAATGCAACCATCAATATTTCCATCCGTGCTGATTGTGGAGAGGGGTTGTGTGTTTGCATGTTTAAACACTTGGGAGCTCTGCCTCTTGATGCTCCTGCTCCAGCAGCAGCCAGAGAGTGAACACAGACCCTGAGCACATCCAGATCCTGAGCACATCCAGATCCTGAGCACTCACCTGGATCCCTGAGCTCACTCAGATCCTGTGCACACTCATCTGGATCCCTGAGCACTCACCTGGATCCCTGAGCACATCCAGATCCTGAGCTCACTCAGATCCTGAGCACTCTCCTGGATCCCTGAGCTCATTAATCCCTGAGCACACTCAGATCCTGAGCACACACAGATCCTGAGCAGGCTCAGATCCTGTTCACACTTGGATCCTGTTCACACTTGGATCCTGTTCACACTCAGTTGGATCCCTGAGCATACCCAGATCCTGTGCAAACTCATCCCTGAGCACACTCAGATCCTGTTCACACTTATCTGGATCCCTGAGCACACCCAGATCCTCTTCACCCTCAGATCCTGTTCACACTCAGATCCTGAACACTCACCTGGATCCCTGTTCACACTCATCCCTGAGCACATCCAGATCCTGAGCACATCCAGATCCTGCTCACACTCATCCCTGTGCACATTCACATGGATCCCTGAGCACATCCAGATCCTCTTCACACTCAGATCCTGTTCACACTCCCCTGTGCACATCCAGATCCTCTTCACACTCACCCCTGTGCACACCCAGATCTTGAGCACACCCAGATCCTGTTCACACAGAGATCCTGAGCACACTCACATGGATCCCTGTGCACACTCAGATCCTCTTCACACTCATCCCTATTCACGCCCAGATCCTGTTCACACTCATCCCTGAGCACACTCCCCCAGCTCCCCTGCCTTCCCAGCTTTGGGGCCTGGGTCCCTTTTGGGAATTCCCACCAGGGAATTCCCATTAACATCTCCCACCCTCCCGACCCAGCTCTGACACCTCTGGATTTCAGTTCCCCCGTGGGTGTTTTGCTGTCATTGCCTTGCTGGGTTTCTTTTGGAGGCACCAACAAGCCCTGGGGTCCCAGTGCACCCCAAATCCACCCCTGCTGTGCTCCTGGGCTGCTTGGGGTCTGGGTGCTGCTGAGTGAGGTGCTCCAGGTGCATCAGGAGCATCCCCTAAGCACAGGAGCAGGGAGCTGCCCCTGCTGCTGCTCCCTAAATAATTTAGACAAGGGAAAATGGCAGGATTCAGGGATTCTGCCAACAACCCACCAAGAGTTGTACAGTAAAGCTCCTGCAGCCTGTATTCCTTCCCAGCATCCAAACAGCTCCCAGCTCCCCATTTGCCTGTCTTGTTCCTGCCCTACAGGATGGATTTAAAGGATTTCTCCACAACAGCCTGTAAATCTCCTGGCTGGGTGCTGCTGAGTGGTGCCACACTCTGATGAGGCTCTGCCGGCCGAGTCCCCCCCCCCGGGGCTGACCACACAAGGACAGAGGCTTTGTGTGAAATACGACTCCAGAAAGTGGAAAGAGAAAGTTTGGCTCCTGCAGGAAACAAATTGCCTTTGTCAGTGTGACCTTGAAGCTCAGCCACCAGCCCAGTAGGAAAGGCAGCTCCTGCTCGGGTATCATCCCTCTTCCCCTCTCCAAAGAAGCTCCTGTCTCCCAAGACTGGCAGCATCATTCCTTATTTCCAAGGCCCGCATTCTGTTGCTCTTATTTTGTTGTTCCTTTGCTGGTTTTCAATATTTGCAAGGCCATGAGGAACAAATCGTCCTTCCCTCGGATGATTCTCAGCCCCATCCTCGCCTTCCCACGGCTGTCTGTGGCTCTGGGTGGGAATCACAGCTGGTGATGGCAGGAACTTCCCAGCTGCTGTCCAGCAGCTCTGCCTCTCCTTCTGCATGCAGCTCACGCCTCCCTTCCCACTCTCGTATTTCAAGTGGAAAATTTGGTGAAAACAAAAAATTAGCAGGACATTCTTGGTGGAGAAGCAACAAGCAGCACAATCAATTAGTAACAGCATTTTTTTTTTTTTTTTTTTTTTTATTTTTTTTTTTTTTTTTTTTTTTTGGGTTTGTGCTCAGCAGAGCTGCTGATGGATGGAGCAGTCAGCAGGAGCTGAGAGCCCGTGGATTTCCCTTCTCCTGGCCCACCAGACTGGTCCCATCACTCCAGGTCTCCCTGAAGGAAAAGGTCACTCCAGAGTCTCCAGCGAGACACAAATGCAATTTGCTGATTTTTCTGAAAATGCTGTAGGAATGATATTAATCCCTGGCTCCACAGGAAAGACCAGGGAGGCAGTGTTGGACACAGAATGGAAATTGTGCTCTGCAGAGAGAAGAAAGGGAATTGGAAACTTCCTGGTGGAAGCAGCTGGGTGTTTAAATCAACCCCATGTGGCAGCCAAAGTTGCCTTTGCTGGACCAACCCATTGAGCAGAAACGAGGACAGAGAGCCCCAGAGGGTTCCTGTATTTCACTCCCTGTGCAGAGCAGGCTCTTCCTGAGCCATTTTGGAGACAACACTGCAGACAACCCTTTGCCTTTTATTGCCACAGTCTGTTCCACTTCCATCAAATCCAGCCCTGGATCTTTTTCCCAGCCCGTTGTGGCCCATCTGGTGTTTGTGTCGAGCTGTGCTCTGGCTCTGCCTGAATTTCAGCAGCTTTGTAGGATATCTCAGGCCCTTTCTCCCATTTCCCACCAGTGGCTCTCAGCTCTGATTTGGGTTTTGTGTCATTCCTAAGTGCCACTGGCCTTTCCTGGGGTGAGCCCTCTGCAGATCTAATAAACGTCTCCTCTCTTCCATCACTGGGGAGGTTAATTGGAATATTGAATCACAGCAGATGAAGAGAGACTCCTGTTAGACACATCCCTCCTTTCTGACAGGAAACCATTGATAATCCCTCTCTAGGTACAGCCAAATTGCCAGATAAAGCTGTTTCCCAGCGTGCTGAGGAGAATGTCAGGGGGACAGCTCAGAGAGCCTCCCTGAAGTAAAGACAGATGACATCTCTGCATCCTCCCCCAGCACTGTCCCTGCCACCCTGTCACTGCAGGAAATTAGATTGCTTTGACCCAATTTGGTCTTTACAAATTCATGTTGGCTGTGCCTGGTTTTCCTCTGCTTTTCCAGGTGCTCACCTTGTTTGAGGCAAACTCCTCCTCCTCCCCTCTCCCAAAGGCAGGTGTTGCCTCTTCCCTTTTCCACGTTTTTTTGCACAGTCATCTTTTCAAATATCGCTGTGTTGGCTCCAAAATTGTGCTCAGTGGCTCTCCACGTGCCAGGGGATGGAGCTGGAAAATCCCTGAGTGTGCTCCAAGCTCCCCTGTCCCTTCCCAGGCTGCTCCTCCTCAGGGTTAATTGTGTCAGACACCAACTCACAGCTGATCTGTTCAGTAAGACTGAACTGAAAGAGGCTTTAGCCATCTCAGCATCATCTGGCACAGCCTTCCCTCTTCAGCCACTCTGACATTTCCAAATGGGATTTTGATTATTTTTTTTCCAAATTCAAACTGACTTTTTCAGCTGTTTTAAAATGTAAATCAATTTCCACTTAAAGTAAAAAAAAAAAGAAGAGTTTTAATAGGCTGACTGCAATTGTTGGAATAAAATGCTTTGAAAGAGCAAAATGTTTCTTGCTACTTGTGATCAGTTTTCTTTGGAATGATTATTAATGGTGGGGCCAAAAATTGAGGGGTTTTGAAAGGGAAAAGATTCAAACTCCCTCGATTTTTGTGATTTTGTTTCTCAGTAATCAGGAGCATCACACTCACCCTGCCAGGTGTTGGCTCAAGCAGAGCTGCAGTTTTTTCCCTGCAAGATTTCCCTGGGCCAGGAAACTCTGGATTTTTCAGGCAACTCCATCTGTATGGGCAGCAATCCGTGCCACCAGCCTGAGCCCACACCAGGCAGAATTGGACGGGTATTGAGCAGAAATGTGTCTTGTCCCACGCACAGCAGCTGAAAGCTGGCTTTAAATGCAAATGGGATGGGGAAGACTATGGAAATTCAATAGGGAAAGCTCTTTGGGGTTCTTTCCACCCAGCACAGATCGTTAGGAAGAGCTCTGGCTGCCCAGAGACCTCGGGCATGAAGCAGAAATATGGAATCAGAGCTTTGTGCCTCGCTCGAGTCGAAGTCAGACACATGGTGTGCATTGCTGTGTGAACCCACCTGTGTCAGCTCTTATCCCCTCATCCCACCAGGACATCATCCCAGGAAACCTCTGCTCCTGTTCAAACCTTCTCCTGCCTTCCAGTGGCAATTGATTTGTGGCCCAGCTCCTCTTATGCAAACACTGTCCTTTAGGTGAAGTAGCTCTGCCTTGCCCGTGCCTGGGTGATGGATGGAGCAGGAGCCTGTTTGCATTTTAGCTGTCTCCCACAACAGCTGCTGCTTCAGCAGGGAGAGGGATGGTGGTTATCTGGGTAAACAGCTTTCCCTAAAAAGGGATTATTTCCAAAAACACCCATCAGCTTTCTAAAATCAACACCCAAGTGCTTTTAGTGGATTGGAGATACTCAGTGGAGAACAGAGTCAGGGAGTTCATACAGACAAAATGGTAACATTTCATCCAGAAGTTAAAGTTTCTCTTTTATTTCCCTTTGGTTTTGGCTGACCAGCCATTTGAAATAGAAAAAAAAAGGAATTGTTTCAGAGGATAAATCTCCCAGCAGTGCAGCCTAGCTGGGGTAAAAAACTGAGATTCAGGGGCCTGGGGTCAATTCCTGCATCCCCCACTGGAGATGAATGGATGACTTTGAGCCAGTCCTTTGCTCCCTGTCTGCATCCCCCATCTGTAAAGCAGGAAAAGGGAACTCACTCCATGCAGGGGAAGGTCAGAAGTACCTGTGGGGTTGTCTGAGCATCACTAAGGGAGACAAGGAGCTGGGAATGAGGGTTTTTGTGCCAGGGGGGTGAGGGATGAAGTGGGGCAGGTGAAGATGGAGCAGGATGAGGATAGAGCAGGATGAAGATGAGGCAGAGCAAAGGTGGGGCAGGATGAGGATGGAGTAGGAGAGGATGGAGCAGGATGAGGATGGAGCAAGGTGAAGATGGAGCAGAGTGAAGGTGAAGCAGGAGGATGATGGAGCAGGATAGGGCAGGGTAAAGCTGAAGAAGAATGAAGATGGGACAGGATGAGGATAGGGCAGGGTGAGGATGGAGCAGGGTGAAGGTGGAGCAGGGTAAAGGTGGAGCAGGGTAAAGGTGGAGCAGGATGAGGATAGGGCAGGGTGAAGGTGGAGCAGGATGAAAATGGGTCAGGAAAGCCCCAGTGCTGCTCAGGGCAGGGGATGGGAATGCAGGGTGGATGTCCTGGCCCAGAACTGGTTTTGCTGCCCTGCCACATCACTGGGCTGGTTGTGGGGCCAGGTGAACACACAGCTCTGCACATTCACGACCCTCTGGCTGTCCCTGTGCCCTCCCAGCCAGGTCCCAGCACCGTTCCAGAGGTGCCAGGGGAGGGAAGAGCATGGGCAGGACGCGCTTGTCCTCCCCAGCCTCTTCCCAGGAGCTCCAAGAGCGCCGAGTCTGTTGCGGATGGTCCTTAAATCACTAATTAAAGCTGTTCCCCCGCATCACCCTGGAGCAGCCTCTCCTGCGGCTCAGGGGATGGAAGATGCCTCAGCAGCTCGTTTTTCTGCCTCTCACCTCTCCCTTCCCCGTCTTTGCTGCATCCCCGCTGCTGCGATGCGCTCCGCGGTCCTTGCTCACATCCCGTGGCTCGGAATGCAGATCCATTGATCGGAGGGGCTGCAGCGACCGCGGGTCATTTGCATTCCCCCGTCCCTTCCCGTTTCTCCTCCGGAGCCCCGGCTGGGCCAAGTTTGGAGCAGAGAAGGAGATGCTGGTTGCTATGGCTACCAGCGCTGCCTTCCTCCCGAGGAGGAGGAGGAGCAGGAGTTCAGGGCAAAGCCATTCCCCACCAACTTCTCTGCCTCTGACACTCAGCCAGGGGCTCTGGGGCCCCCTTGGAGCATCCTTGGGGGCCACCACATGCTCCCTGTGGGCAAACAGGACCTGGGGATGGGCAGCAGCTCCACCAAAATCCTGTCTGTCCTGGGATGGGATCCACCAAAATCCTGTCTGTCCTGGGGATGGGCAGCAGCTCCACCAAAATCCTGTCTGTCCTGGGGATGGGATCCACCAAAATCCTGTCTGTCCTGGGGATGGGATCCATCAAAATCCTGTCTGTCCTGGAGATGGGATCCACCAAAATCCTGTTTGTCCTGGGATGGGATCCAGCTCCACCAAAATCCTGTGTGACCTGGGGATGGGATCCACCAAAATTCTGTCTGTCCTGGGGATGGGATCCACCAAAATCCTGTCTGTCCTAGGGATGGGATCCACCAAAATCCTGTCTGTCATGGGATGGGATCCACCAAAATCCTGTCTGTCCTGGGGATGGGATCCATCAAAATCCTGTCTGTCCTGGGATGGGATCCAGCTCCACCAAAATCCTGTCTGTCATGGGATGGGATCCACCAAAATCCTGTGTGTCCTGGGATGGGATCCACCAAAATCCTGTGTGTCCTGGGATGGGATCCAGCTCCACCAAAATCCTGTGTGACCTGGGGATGGGATCCACCAAAATTCTGTCTGTCCTGGGGATGGGCAGCAGCTCCACCAAAATCCTGTCTGTCCTGGGGATGGGATCCACCAAAATCCTGTCTGTCCTGGGGATGGGATCCATCAAAATCCTGTCTGTCCTGGGGATAGGATCCATCAAAATCCTGTCTGTCCTGGGATGGGATCCAGCTCCACCAAAATCTTGTGTGACTTGGGGATGGGTAGCAGCTCCACCAAAATCCTGTCTGTCCCATCTCAGAGTGTGCACTTGGTTCTGAGGGCACTTCTGTCCTGCTGGAAAGGACAGGGTGAGGACACTGGAAATGTGGGGACAGCTTGGGAAAGGACACAGGGGACAGTTTGGATCTCCTCCTTCCCAGGGACGTGGCTCTCCAGACTCTCAAGGTGATTGTGCAACCTCCCAGAGGGCTTTAAACACCCAAATATTGGGGAATCGTTTTTTTCTTTTGATATTTTTGCTGCTGCACCCCCAAATCAGTACAAAGGGCTGCAGTGACCTCCCCCTGCACCCCAAACCCTGGGGTTCCACCTCCCCTGGGTAGGGAACAGGCAGAGGAGGTCTCACACAACATGGATCCCTTTGTTCCCAGGTTGCTCAGGATTGTCTGTAATTATTTCCAGGGATGCACGCCACAGCAATTGTTGATTATTTGAGGCTCCTGTGGGAATGCTTCCCTGGGAAAGAAAAGCAAAGAGCCTGCACATAGCCTGGATGAGAAATTCAGATCTGGAACGGGCTCAAGAAGGGAATAAATAGGTGAATAAATTAAAGAAATAAACGGTGTGGGGGGAAGGAGCGAGGTGGCCTTGCCGTGTCAAGATAACTGTACCTTGTCCCTCTGCTCTGCAAACTCTGCTGAGCAGATTTATTAGTTTTAATTAACAAGAGGGGGAGAAAAAAAAAAAATGGAGCTGGGAATACATCCAAATTTCAACTCACAAAATCACTGCTCCTTCCTCAAGATTGAGAGAGAAAGAGGGTGAATGACCAGAATAATAATCAGGAAAGAGATCTGGGTGCCAAGGAAGCCACTTCTCTGCCCAGGCTCTGTGCTGGCTCCTGGGGTGAGCAGGAACTTTTTTCAGAGCAGAACAGGAAGTCCTGGCAAGGTCAGAGCTTGGGGCTGGGCCTGTGTAAAATTCAGAGTGGGGCATATAAATGTTCTTATCCAAACTTTTCCTTTGCTAGAAAACTGGGGCTGGTTTTAAGGTTGTGCCTGTAAGTTCTGTTTTCCACAGAAAATGTGATTTTTTTTTTTTTTTTTTATCATTATAAGTCCTGATCTCCAAGGATGAGTGCCTTGGGGACATGTCCCCACACTGCCCTGGGCACTGAAAAATAAGATTTTTGTACCCAAACAACACCAACCTGCTCCCCATGGGGTGCACTCAGGGATGCTGGAAGGAAGGTGTTTAACTTAAGGTATTTGCTTATTCCCAGTAGCAGAAGAGAGCTAAAAAAAATAATAATAAAAACTCAATTTCCAGTCCACAAAACATTGACAATCCAAACCATCTAAAAGAAAAACAGTGCTGCCTTTTATTTATTAGTGTTTTTTTCCTGTTGGCATCCAGTCGACATTTGCTGCCAAGGATTTATGAGGATGAAATGCATTTATTCTTTTTTTTCCCCTGTCAAAATGGCCTGGGAGGGAGGCCTGGTCTGGGAGCATCTCCCTCCTCCTGCAGAATCCTCACCCCAGGACCAGCAGGAGTGCAGCCTCATTAGCCAAGCTAATTAGCCTTGATTAATAATCAGGAACTGAGGTGTTGCTGGGCTTCTCCTGCAGCCAGAGCTGTCCCATGGCACGGGAGGTGCTGGCTCAGGGAACCTGCCTCTGGTTTGATGTAGAAATTCCCTTTATGGCTCTGCCCCATCAGCTGGTCCCTGGAAGGGATTCCCCAGGAAGGGCCTGAGTTCTTCAGCACAGAGAAGGAAAATGAGCTTTGCTTTCCCTTTCAAGTTTTCCTTTGGCCCATAAGAACCATTTGGGAAGAGCAGGAAAGGATCTGGCTGCCAGCACCACCAGGATCCAGGGCAGCTTGGAGCCCTTGGTGCCATCCCTGCCCTCTCCAGATGTTCCACCAGGAGACACAGCCTGGCTCTCCAGGAAACAGCAGCTCCAGAATTCCATCTTTGACTTTTGCCACTTCAACAGGTCCCTCTGGAGAAGCACCAGCGAGTTTTATTTAAAATAAAAATCCCTCGTGGAGAGGATGAGCACTTTGTCTTCCAGATTTACCAGGAGCTGCCAGAGACAGCGGAGAGAGTTCAGAAAAGGCTCTTGGGGAAGAGCAGGACATAAATAAAGAGAAATAATAACAGCTGGAGCCAGCACAGGGACAGGGGTGCAAGGCCCTGGGCCAGAGCTGGGTTTGTAGCCAAACACTGGGAACAGCAAAAATGCTCAAGGAAAACACAGATTCTGGGAAAATAATCCCACAAAAAACCCAGCAGAGAGCTGTGTGCTGGCCCTGGGATGAAGATCAATCCTTTGCTTCATCCTCATTTTGTGGAGTTTTTGTGGCCTGGCAGAGGATGGGGTGACTCCATGGATGTGGCAAGGAGGGCACTTTGGATGGAGGAGAAAAGGGTCACTTCTGCTCCAACTCCATGATTAATTTGCAGGCCAGAAAGGTGCAAACTCCAATCTCCTTCCAGATGGGAAATTTCAGGAAGTTTTGCACATTTTAAATTAATTTGTATATGATAAAAGCCAGACCTCTGCTACCTTCCACCCCTTCAGCTGTTAGAAATCCAAATATCACTGGTTCTGTGCCGTGATTTTTGAGAGCCCAATTACCTGCAGGACCTCAGCCCATCTGTGCTTGAGATGTGCCCAGGTACAGCCAGGTTTGCTGGTGGAAAGGTGACAAACAAGCACAGAGAAGGTGTGATTTTTACAGCCTCAATTCCCCAGGGAAGCAATCCAACAAGAGAGGTCAAATCCTGGGTCCCATGGCATATGCTCAGATTACTTCATCAGAGCTCTGCTTGAAACATTTCCATGGCTGCTCCTGGCAGAAAATTGGTCTTTTTCAAACAAACAAACAAACAAACAAACAAAAAAATCTAAAGTATGTTGGTTTTTTTCCTCCACTTGAGAAACGTTGACATTGTGTCAAAAATAAAAAAAATCAAAAAAATCAGGCCAAACCCAAATGTTGAACAAATAGAGATATTTTCACTTTGGAAGCAAAAATCAAAACAGATCTGTTGAAAACAGAAATAATTTCATCTGAACAGCACCACTTACAGCCTGGTCTGCCATGGATTGCTAATTCCAGGTCTCTGGAATGGAAGCATGAGGAGCAGAACTCTGAGGAGCAGCTAAACCTGGCTTGGGCTCCAGGGTTTACCCCACCAAATTCCCCCCTAATTTTGGAGCAGTGATTAATTGGCTGATTTACAGGGTGATGAGAGTCAAGGATGTGCCACACCAATTTTGATGCTGATGATGCTCCTCTCTGGAGGTCACAGTGACTCCAGAGGTGACATGGTGTCTGTCACAGCAGCAGCAAAATTCCCAATTTTTGGCCCATCCCAAAGCAAGCTCAGCTCCATGAGGTTCTTCCCCTCTTTTGTTGGTGCATTTTCCAAGCAAGGTTTTTTGGAGGATGGAAATCCCAGCTCCAGAGCCTTGGAGCCAGGCAGGAAAAAAGCTGGAATTTACACATAAACATTCTGGCACAGAGCCACCTCCACAAGGGGGAAAAAAAAAAATCCAAACAGAAAGAACATGAAAAATTAATAAGGGTTTTAGACTATTACATTTTCCAGGAGTTGCTGGATCGTGGTTCTCAATTCTCAATCAATCACATTTCAATTGGGCTGATTAATTTTCCAAAATGCTTTGTTGGCTGCCTATGACATGCTCAGGTTCATGGGAAAACAAGCCAAAGCCAGGATAGGGATGGGGCGTTAAAGAGGGGGATCCAGGGCTGGAATTGGGGGATTCATGAGGGAAGATCCAGGGATGGAATTGGGGGGATTCATGAGGGGGATCCAGGGCTGGTATTGGGGGATTCATGAGGGGATTCCAGAGCTGGAATTAGGGGATTCATGAGGGGGATCCAGGGCTGGAATTGGGGGATTCATGAGGGACAATCCAGAGTTGGAATTGGGGGATTCATGGGGGAGATCCTGGGCTGGAATTGGGGGATTCATGAGGGGGATCCAGGGCTGCAATTGGGGGATTCATGAGGGGGATCCAGGGCTAGAACTGGGGGATTCATGAGGGGGATCAAGAGTTGGAATTGGGGGATCCATGAGTGGATTCCAGAGCTGGAATTGGGGGATTCATGAGGGGATTCCAGAGCTGGAATTGGGGGATTCATGAGGGGGATCCAGGGCTGGAATTGGGGGATTCATGAGGGAAGATCCAGGGATGGAATTGGGGGATTCATGAGGGGGATCCAGGGCTGGAATTGGGGGATTCATGAGGGAAGATCCAGATCTGGAATTGGGGGATTCATGAGGGGGATCCAGGGCTGGAACTGGGGGATTCATGAGGGAAGATCCAGGGATGGAATTGGGGGATTCATAAGGAAAGATCCAGGGCTGGAATTGGGGGATTTATGAGGGGGATCCAGGGATGGAATTGGGGAATCCATGAGGTGGATCCAGAGCTGGAATTGGGGGATTCATGAGGGAAGATCCAGAACTGGAATTTAGGGATTCATGAGGGGATTCCAGAGCAGGAATTGGGGGATTCATGAGGGGGATCCAGGGCTGGAATTGGGGAATCCATGAGGGGGATCCAGGGCTGGAATTGGGGAATCCATGAGGTGGATCCAGAGCTGGAATTGGGGGATTCATGAGGGAAGACCCAGAGCTGGATTTGGGGGATTCATCAGGGGGGATCCAGGGCTGGAATTGGGGGATTCATGAGGGGGATCCAGAGCTGGAATTGGGGGATTCATGAGGGGGATCCAGGGCTAGAATTGGGGTATTCATGGGGGAGATCCTGGGCTGGAATTGGGGGATTCATGAGGGGGATCAAGGGCTGGAATTGGGGGATTCATGAGGGGGATCCAGAGCTGGAATTGGGGGATTCATGAGGGGGATCAAGGGCTGGAATTGGGGGATTCATGAGGGGGACACAGGGCTGGAATTGGGGGATTCATGAGGAGGATCCAGGGCTGGAACTGGGGGATTCATGAGGGAGATCCAGGGCTGGAAATCGGGGATTCATGAGGGGGATCCAGGGCTGGAATTGGGGGATTCATGAGGGACGATCCAGAGTTGGAATTGGGGGATTCATGAGTGGATTCCAGAGCTGGAATTGGGGGATTCATGAGGGGGATCCAGGGCTGGAATTGGGGGATTCATGAGGGGGATCCAGGGCTGGAATTGGGGGATTTATGAGGGGGATTCCAGAACTGGAATTGGGGGATTCATGAGGGGGACCCAGAGCTGTTGTTGAGGGATTCATGAGGGGGACACAGGGCTGGAATTGGGGGATTCATGAGGGGAGATCCAGGGCTGGAATTGGGGGATTCATGAGGGGGATCCAGAACTGGAATTGGGGGATTCATGAGGGGGACCCAGAGCTGTTGTTGAGGGATTCATGAGGGGGACACAGGGCTGGAATTGGGGGATTCATGAGGGGGACACAGGGCTGGAATTGGGGGATTCATGAGGGGGATCCAGGGCTGGAATTGGGGGATTCATGAGGGCGATCCAGGGCTGGAACTGAGGGAACCCATGAGGGGGGATCCAGAGCTGGAATTGGGGGATTTATGAGGGGGATCCAGGGCTGGAATTGGGGGATTCATGAGGGGGATCCAGAGCTGGTATTGGGGGATTCATGAGGGGGATCCAGGGCTGGAATTGGCGGATTTATATGGGGGATCCAGGGCTGGAATTGGGGGATTCATGAGGGAAGATCCAGAGCTGGAATTGGGGGATTCATGAGGGGGATCCAGGGCTGGAATTGGGACATTAATTATGGGGGTTCCAGGGCTGGAATTGAGGAGTGTTCTGGGTCAGGAATTGAGGAGGGTTCATGAGAGGGACCCCAGCAGCCAAGGCTGCCCAGGCTCAGAGCAGGATTAGGATTCAGGGATCCATCCCCAGCAGCATCAGGGCTACTGTGGGAGGCTCAGCTCCTCCACCCCATCCTCTCCTCCATCCTATCCTCTCCTCCATCCATCCATCCTCTCCTGTTCCTTGGCCCTGCTGCCCTGTCCTGGCCGCTGGCCCGGGGTTAAGGAGAACACTTTATCGTGCCTAACGAGGCGCTTTGCCCAGCCAGCCAGAGCAGCCAGCTCAGCCCTGGATTGTCTTTCCCTTTTTATTGCCCAGCGGGAGGAGCACGGGGAAGGTCTTTATGTGATTGTAGAGAAAGACAAAATGCTTTAATAGCAGCCGGCGCTGCCTCTCTGGGACCCAGGGGACACTGCAGCAGCCCGTAATAATCATCGTAAATAAAAGGGGATGGCTCTGGTGTGCGGCACGGGCCGTTAAAACGAGCCCCAGGGTGGAAGGGATGTCTTAAAAACAAGCTGGAGAGGATGTTTCTCTCCTCATTGCCCCTCTAATTCTCCTTCCCTGCATGGCAGAGCAGGGGAAGGCTGGCACAGTTCAGCTCTTGATTAGCCTGAACAGCACTTATACATGATACATTATATATTAGTATAAATTTATTATTGTATATACTAATATATCTATTATTTAATATTATTATATATTTATTATTGTATATTATTACTATATGTAGTATATATTATTACATATTATATATTAGTATATATTTTTATTCTATATTATTATACATTTATTATACATTTATTATATCTATTCTATATCTATTCTATATACTATGTATTATTATATGTTATTCTATATTATTACATATTATTACATATTATTATATATATATTATTATATATTATTATATATTATTATATATTATTATATATTATTATATATTATTATATATTATTATATATTATTATATATTATCTGTGCTTCTCTGTCCCCATTGGGAAGGGATTCCCACACCCTTAGGCTCAGGCATGACTTTCTGACTTAGCAAAACCGAGTTAAGGCTGGGCTTAATCTTCCCAGCCCTTGCACACTGAGCACAACCCAAATTTCTCACCCCTATTCCTTTAACACAACTCTTCTTCCAGCTTGGTTTTCCCAAGTGCACTTCTCTGAGTGTCCTGGGGCTCTGGAGGTCTCCCTGCACTGGGTGGGAGGAGAAATCCAGAATTCCAGCCTGGAGGTGCAGAGCAAAAGGTGCAAATCGACCTTCAGAAGAGAGAAAAGGAGAGGTAAATGGGGAGGAACATGGATTTTACTGACAGAGGATGCAGCCACATCTCACCCAGCCTCCCTGCCTGGAATATTTACTCAAAACCAAGATTTTGCCAAGCTTTAGTAGCCCTGGGAGCAATCCTGGATGTAGCATCAGACAAGGACAGCCCCAAGGGACAGAAGGGCCTCCATACACAACAAACTTCCAGGGGAGAGAGGATGGTTGGGACAACTTTTCAGGGAGCCTGAGATGAGTCTGGTGTGGGCTGAAACCTCCTTCTTTAATGGCTTGGAGCATGTTGGGGACACAGGAGGTCTCAGGAGGGAAGGGACCTTAAAAGACTTCAGCAAAGAGGATGCATGAACTCCTTTTCCTTTTCTACAATACATGCTAGTCTCTCTCAGGGTGTTTTTCATGGCTTTGCAAGCAACAGATTGGCAGCTAAAACTGTTTCTCTCTCTCTCTCTTCACTTTAGTTTCTTTCCCCCTCTGCAAATGTTTGGCAGAAAGGAGGACCTGCAATAAAAAAGAGAGGAAAAAAAAAAAAAAAAAAAAGGAGTTGATTAAAAGCCCTGAGCTCTAGCTGCGAAAATGTTTTGAAGCAACTGTAACTACCTTTATTTTCTACATAATTATTGTGTTGTGTTGCATTCACACCCTTCACAGTTCCATCTGTAATTCCAGTGTGCAGCTGCTGGTGCTCAGAGGGTTTTTCTTTCCCCATGCAGGGAATCTCTGCCCCACACCCTCCTCCAGCCCTCCAGGATGTTCCTGGGATGGGAGATCTCCTAGGAATGGTGGGAAGGGCTCATGGAGGGGGTTGGGACACAGGAAAAATATTTGGGGTGCTCCACATCCATTGGCTTGAGGTGTTCCTGCCTCTGGGAAGGATTTGGGGATTTTGGCCCCATCCCATCACCCTCAGGTGTTTCTCCATCCCTCATCCTGCTGCCACCTCTAGCCCAGCAAGGGCAGCCCAGAAATCCCCAGGGCAGTGCCCAGGATCCTGGGAAGCCACAGCCAAGGAGCTGCTCCTGGGTTTTGGCATCTTTTCCATTTCCATTTTCCCCTGCTCCTGACCAAACCCTCTGATCCATTCCCAGCCCTGGGGCAGGACAAGAGGTTCCCTGCACTGATCCACACAGGATGGGGCAATTCTAAATGGACCCCTGGAGTTCCAGCTCTGGCTCAGGGCAGGGGTTGTTCCAAAGCCCCAAATTCCCTGCAGCCCAAATCTGTGTGGCCAGAGCCAGCCCTGCCTTCACATCCAAACTGCCTCTGGCTTTCCTCCCCTTGGAGCTGAATTTTTTTGGGATGCAGCAAATCATGGGGAAGGGGGAAAGTGCAGGAGCAGCCTCCTGCTCTGCTCCAGCTGATGGAAAACAAACTGTCCAGGAGCAATCCTCTGTGGGATATTTATGGATATTTATGGATATTTCACACCAGCAGAGCAGCCAGGAGCCAGGAGTGGTTTGGTGCCTCAGCAATCACATCCAGAGCTGGAATCTCATTTCCAAGATGTCCTGACAGAGCAGTGGCACTGTCACAGCCAAGCAGAGCTGTGCCCTGCTGTGTGCCACGTGTGCCACCAGCCCTGTGCCAGCACAGCCTCTCCAGCCTGGCCAGGGAATGCTGGGCTGCTCCGTGCCCAGATTCCTCCACACTCCCCTTGCCTTGTGAGGCTCCTCAGTGCCCTGCCACCCCAGCCACCACATCTGCCACCTCTCCCCATGGCAGGGAGAGTTTTATCTGGGAGCTCTGCCCTGTCTGAGGCCGCTGCTTTGCTCCTCTGTGAGGTTCCTTGGAAATTCACTCCATATCCTGCAGGGAAATGGAACCATTTCAACACCACGGGAGCTCACTTGGCTCCAGAGATGGCCCTGGCTGGGCCATGGGGATGGGAACAGCATTCCCAGAGATGGGAAATGATCTCTCACTCCTGGACAGCCACTCCAGGGCCCAGCCTGTGGGCACTGCCAAGGGCTGGGATGGGGGCAGTGCCCACCCTTGGGCTGTGCCTGTCCCCATCCCGTGGGAATGGGCAGGAGTGGGCAGGGCAGGAGATCCCTGCTCCTCTGCAGGCTGAGTTACCCAAACAGGCACAGCCAAGGCAGGGAGGGGCTGTGCTGCAGGGGAGGGCACTGCCCTGGCAATCCCTCAGGGAAAGCAGAGGGGAAATGAACATTTTGACTCTGAACTCTGTAGCCTCAGCTTCCTGCTCCCTGGAACACACACAGGATGTACCCAGGGCAGAGCAGGCTCAGGATAAACCCTGTGTGCTGCTGGAGCCTGGGATGCTGCTGCTGCCATCCAGGGACACCCCACAGCTCCCCTTGGAGTGGTGCTGGAGGCTCAGGTTTGAGAGAGAGACAAAGCTTTCATCAAATCCCAGTGCTGAGGGATCAGAGAGATGGATAAAGGACCTGTGGGTCAGGGCAGAGACATTCCCAGCCTGGGAATGGGATCCACACAGGGAAATGTGGTTCTCACTTCACTGCTCCAGGATGCAGAAGATACACCTTCCATGTGTAATTCTGAGTTAAGTGTTTTGACTCAGGGAAGAGTTTTTGAAGTCTTCCTTTCCTCTTAATGTGTTTTGAATATTTTTCTTCCTTTATCCTTTCCTTAGAAAGTGGAAAATTTTTTTGTAAAAGCCTTTCTTTGTTCAAATCTGCAATTTCCAATTCAAAAAACCAACTTGTTTTTCCCCCCTTTATTCCAGGGGTTCAGCTGGAGTTTCTAATGAGGAAAAGGCACTGATGCTCACCTCAGGAGAACTCCCCAGCATTTTCCAAGCCCAGACCCACATGCTGGATGAGCCACACTATCCTACAGCTGCAGGTTAATGGGATTTTCCACACTCACTCCCACATCCAGAGGATTCCCTGCATCCCCCAGGAGAAATCCCACCAGACCCCTGTGGGTCCCAGGTTAAGCCTGCCCTTAATCTCCCCACCCAAATATTTTCTCTTTTATCAGGTGTGACCCAAAATCCGTGGGATCAGTGGAGAGAAGATTCATGGATTGGGGTTGGGGTGCAGCAGCCACTGAAAAGGGCAGAGTCCAACCACAGCCACCTCATGGAGAGTGAGAAGGCTCCAAATCCTAAAATAAATCCTATTAAAGCAAGAGGAATTAAAAAAAAAAAAAAAAAAAAAAAAAAAAAAAAAACTCAAATAGGATTTATTTTAGGATTTGCATCTGGAGATGCCTCCCCCTCCCCTCTGGTGGAGAGCCAGCTCTGAGGAGAGTTTTTAATGCTGAAGTTGAGCTGTGTGCATCCTCAGGGCTGTTTTGGGAAGGGATCCTGGCTGCTTTGGGATGAGGGTGGAGATGGGGCAGTGCAGGGTCCCTCAGCAGCAGGAGCCTGCCCCTGGAACCAGCTCGGATGAGCTCATTCCCAGAGCAGAAGGATTGGCAGGAATACTGAGAGGATGACTGGAAATTAAAAACAAACAGAGGAGAGCCAAGAATCATTTATTTGGAGAACATTTTGCAGGTTTTGTTTAGGGTCTGGTTTTAGCCTGGCACTTGTTGATTGTATTTGCACAGGAAATAAGATAAATGTGACACCTGCTCCAGTTAATCTTCCCCTCCCTTTTCCTCCCCCCACCAAAACTCTTTTATTTTAGGAATTCACCAGAAGAGATTGGGAAAACAGGAGAGAATGTAGGATGATGTGCCTGATTAATGATTCTCTGAGGGGAAAAGAAATCATTTACCCACGATACAGAGCACTTTTGATTGAGAAGAACTTTGAATTCCATGTTCAAGCCAAGAGCAAAAAGCAGGATAACAAAGCCAGGAAAGCTCAGGTCCCTTCTGTTTATCACCAAAGCCCAGGGGCCTTTGCATTGTTATTAAAACAAGGTATAGGAGGAGTAAATAGGAGTGAAAATAAGTAAATATGCAAACAGGCTTCCAAATCCATCAGCAAACAGGGCCAGGATGGAGGGAGGATCCAAGGAGTGCAAGTGCAAGAGGAAGGAGTTGGGTTTACAGGGACACGAGGATTCCCTGCTCTCTGTTGTGTTATTCCTCCTTTTAGCACGTTTTGTGCAGGGAAATTCCATTCTCTGCTGCCTGTGCCAAGGTGGGGATGCACTTCCAGCCAGGAAAGCTTTTCCCAAAGGTTTGGGAAGCAGGGCTTGGCTGGGGGGTTCAGATCAGGAAAACTTTTGTCCTGAGCAGAGATCCCAGTGCTGTGCCCGATCAGGAACAGCTGCAATGGATTTACCCCATTTCTCCTAAGAGGAATGAGGGATTTGTCTTTCCAAACGAGCTGTGGCTCTGATGGCAGATAAAACCAGCACTGAGAGAGAAAAGAAACAATGGGTTGGATTCCACTGATTGGTGAATGGAAAAAGATCTTTGCCTTTACAAACAAACTGTAGGTTTGCTGATAAATGAAATTGGATATTGGAAGATGAAAGAAGCAATGGGGAAAAACCATGAATTCTGTAAGAATTAAAAATTAAAAGGTTGCACATGAGAGGGGAATCTCAGGTGTCAGGTGTTTGGGAAGGCTGTGCCTCTTAAATACCTCAGCCAGTGGGGAAAGAGAGAGAGAAATTGGGATAAAAAGGGAGGCTGTGTCCTCCAAAAATCTGAGAGATCCCAGGGGAATGCTCCATGGCTTCTCCCTGTATTCATATAAAGCAAAAGGACTCCTCTGTCTCGTTTTTGGACACAAACCTCTGGTGTTTGTGGATTAATTTTCCTGACACTCCCATCACTCCTTCTGCAGCAAAGGACCATTAAACCCAGCAAGGCAAAACCAGGGATTATTTTTCCCCACATTTCCACACGGATTTTTAACATCGGAGGAAACAAACCAGCAATTTGCCGTTTCCTCCCAATAATCCGTGAAGAACGAGAGAAGAAAATATTGTCCCAATGGCGTTAATTGGGCGCTAATGAGCCATTGCCCTGCTCGTGTCTCCCCACCCTCCTGCCCGCTGACCCCCCTGATTCCGGAGCTCCAAGGACTCGGGATGAGCAAAGCAGGGAAAGCAGAGAGGGAGCGGCGTGCGCGGAATGAGCTGTTTGCTTTCCCCTGATTGTTGCTATTAATAAAACATTACATTAAATCAGGGCTGGAAGGACATAATTGGGATCATTCATCACATTTCCAGAGAGGAGAGCTCCCGTTTGTCAGCCCAGCAGAGCAGCCACTGCCACCCTGAGCGGGGACAAGGGACAGCCTGGTGTCCCCGTGGTGTCCCCGTGGTTCTGATCCGTCCCCTCCCCAAAATCAGCACCATTTGTGTCCCTTTGCTGCCTTTCTTTTCCATGGGCAAAGGCAGGAGCTGGGAAAAGGAGGGAAAATCAGTTGGGGACCACATGGCTGGGCCAGAGTCTGCTGGGATTTGGGATTGAGGATCTAGGATTGGAGGTCTGGGATTGAAGATCTGGGATTTGAGACTGAAGATCTGGGATTGAGCATCTGGGATTTGGGATTGAGGATTTGGGATTTGAAATTGAAGGTCTGGGATTTGGGATAGAGCATCTGGAATTTAGGATTTGAAATTGAAGGTCTGGGATTTGAGATTGAGGATCTGAGATTTGAGATTGAGGATCTGAGATTTGGGATCAAGCATCTGGGATTTGGAATTGAGGATTTGGGATTTGGGATGGAGCATCTGGGATTTGGGACTGAGGATTTGGGATTGAGTATCTGGGATTTGAGATTGAGGATCTGAGATTTGGGATCAAGCATCTGGGTTTGGGACTGAGGATGTGGGATTTGGGATGTCCCATCCCTGGAAGGGTTCAAGGAGCAGCCTGGTCTATGGGAGGTGGCCCTGCCTTGACTGAGCTGGTCCCTGAGGTTCTTCAGCATCATGATCCATGAATTGGGCTTGAGAGGATCTCTGTCCATGGCCAGCTCCTCCCCACTCTCCACAGAGACAAAAATTCCTCCATCCCAGCAGGAAACACCCCTGGGACTCACTGCAATAATTTCCTTGCAGCAGGGAGCAGAGCAATCAGAATTTCAGCCACTTTTCAGGGCAAAAAAGTTCTGTGAAGAGCTGACCCAGCAACTGGAGATTTACTTTTCCCAGTCCCAGTAATTTGTGTTGTGCTACTGCACCTCTTCCTTGGCAGCAAATATCCCATCTGTGTGTTCCCACAGGGCACAGGGATGGATTGGGGCTGCTGGGCTGGCCATGAGGGAATTCTCTCTGCCCCAAATCTCCCAAACTGAAAATCCTGCCAAGGGTGCAGAGCTCCTGGATCTCCCTGAGTCTCCAGCCCTTAGTCTGAGCTCTATTAAATCCCAGCTCCTGGCTGCCACATCCCGACCAAATTTCCAGGTGGGGCTTTGTTTAGTCCCATTTCCCTGAAATTTAATAAATCCTTTAATAGTTCTCCCCACTCTGAGCATATTTGTCCCTTTAACTTACAGCTCTTGATGTCTGAGACATCAAACAGGTCAAATCCCTTTGGTCTGGCACTGCACAGGATTTTTTCCTCCAGGTTCAATCCTGTAGCTCTTTCCTGAATCCTCAGATTTTCCTCACATCTCCAAGACTGGCTGGACAAAACGATGCCCCAGTGAGGCAATTCATTAGGAATGTTCTCTGTTATGGAAGTAAAACCCCCAGTGATCATTTCCCCATATTTATTTGCTTTATTTGCCCATTCCTTGGGCTGCTCAAACAGCAAATAAATGGTGCCATACCCATTTATCAGGCTTATAACAAGCACTAATGACCCTGCAATAAAAACAGAAGGAGAACTGGTGAGACAGGGATTAAGAAAAATAAGATAAACCCATGTGGGCTAATATTTTTAAAGCATGTCCCTAATTTCAGAGCATCAAGACGTGATCACAGCTAAAAATATGGCCATCCATCAAAATCCTGTCACAGAGAGAGTCTGGGACTCATTTAGACAATGAAGAGCTGGAGGAAAAGCCAAATTTCTTATGTTGTTAACACAGAACTGAGCAATCCAAGAGGAGGATATTCCATTAATGGCATAAATGGATCATCATAAAAGGCCACTGTGACATGTCAATACTCTCACTCTGTGCTGGGAGAGAAATCCCAGGTGGGAAATGGAAATCTCAGATGGAAAATGGAAATCCCAGGTGGGAAATGGAAATCCCAGATGGAAAATGGAAATCCCAGGTGGAAAAGGCCTTTCCATGGGGCCTGGCAGGGACCAGCTCTGGGGATTTCAGGGTTGGGGGTTCAGCTCCCACCTCTCCCTCGGGTGAGCTCTGCCCCAGTTCAGCTCCCAGGTCAGAATTGGCTTTTCCTTGCCTGCTTGCCAGGTTGGCAAGTCTGGGGGGAAGTTTGGTTGCCAGGTTTTGGGGTGCAGCCTGGATTGTCACCATCCCATGCAGGTGTTGGGGACCTCCCTGGCAGCCACTTCCCTGAGCCCAGCACATCACCCACTCACCTAATTGTTATCTGAGCACCAAGGATTAATTAGTGGCACTTCATCTCCTCAGAGAGCCCTTGGCAACCACCACGTGCTCCCCTGGGGAATTCCAGGTGGAGGAATTCCCTGATCCACATTTGGGAGCTGCTGGCTTTGGGGTCACCTCAGCACTGACCCCACAGCTGCACCACCCCAGCAAAGCCCTGACCCCACAAACCTCAGAGCTCCAGGCCCCAGCCCTGCATCCCAAGCCCACTCCAGGCTGTGGGAATCAGCCAGGGAAGGAGGAATTTGGCTCTTCCCTGCAGCTCCAGAGGCTCCCTGTTATCCCTGCCCACCCCACAATCAGTTTGTATTGTTTGGAGAACTCCAGCTGGAGCTGGGACTTCCAGGCAGAGGAGGAGATGCTTTATGAGCTGGGCTTTTGTTTTGGGCAAAATCCAGCATTTTCAAGAATGGGAATTTTTTTTTTTTCTTTTTTTTTCTTTTTGTTATGAAAGTTTGGGGAATAGGAACCAAGAGAGAATGGCAAGTTATGGCATGGAGCTGATCCTGCTGCTCCAGGTTTTTGGCTCACTCCATGAATCCAACCCTAAGCTGCATCTTGAGGCTCCTCCAAAGAGAAAAACACCAATTTGCTTCGAGCTGAATGGGACTGAAGGGCTTCTCCCTCTTCTTTTAATTAAAAGAGATTCCCATTTAAAGCCAAATAGAGGAGCTCTCCCATGGAGAGCAAGAAAAAATAAAGGAATAGATTACAAAAGCTGGGACCAGATAGGAAATGTTCACTTGGGGGAACATTTTGATAAAGAGAACAGGACTGTTCTTGTTTCCAGCCAGACTGAGCAGACAGAGGGAAAAGTGAAGAGGAGAAACAAATATTCCAGTGAATTTTCTGGGGTGAGCAGGGTCCTGGGAGAGCAGGAGAGGAGGTTGGGAGCCAGCAGGGTGCTGAAATCTCTTAAAATCCTCAAATCCTCCTGGACTGGCCAGGGATTTGGGGTGGGGGGGGGGGGTTCATCCACACAAACCCACCCTGCTGGGACAGCTGGGTGCCATCCCTGCCATTCCCAGGCTGGAAATGCTCCCAGGCAGGCTGGAATTTGGAGGGTGGAATTTGGGAATTCAGCCCCCCCTGGGTGCCAGCAGGGCTCACACTGCAGGGTCCTGCCTTTCCTCTCCCTGCAAATCTCCTTGTGATGCTTCCATCCCATCCCCAGCTTCTTTTCCTCCTCTTCATTTCCCTCAGTGTTTCCAAAACGGGAACACAAATGATCTGGGGGCACGGTAATCCAGCCCCCAGAGTTCATGGAACAAATCTGCAGGGAAAGAGTCCTTAAAAGCACAGATCTAAAGAGAAAAGGGCATGGAATGCACTCCAGGAGGTGCCAGGATGAAGGAAATGCCAGAGATTTCTCTCCATGGTCCAGTGAGGAGTCTGCTCCAGTGCCTGGTGGGAAACCCTTAATGAGGACAGGGATTAATGGCAGAGAGGAAAGTGCAGGAGGAGCTCACTAAAGAGCAGCTGGCAGAGCTGCCCACGGGGTGTGGGGAGTGCAGGGGATCCACCCCAGGGGCAGATGAGTCATTTGGGACCTGACCCCAGCTCCAGTGCTGGAAATGCAGGAGTGACAGCCCAGCCAAGCACATCCCGGGGGAGAAGGGGGGGAAATTGGTTGAATTCCTGGTGGGATTTATCTACAATGCTCCTGGGCTTCTCCTGAGGGCAAATCCAAACAGAGAAGGGGCAGCAGATCATCATCTGCTGATACAGAGAGCAGAGAACCCGTTTGAGGAGCCAATGGATCCCTTGGGAAAAGGAGGGGAGGGATATGGCAGGGAAGGAGAGGAGCTCCTGAGGTTAAAGGACTGTGTGTGTGCAGAGGAAAGCTCAGCACACATTAGCAGTAATAAACTCCAGATTAGGAGCTGTGAAGGACGTTTAGGAATTAAGGAGGGAACAATCTGCACCGTTTTAGCCAGTCTGGTACTTTAATGTAGGAAATGAAGGGGCTGTGTCCAGCAGCAGGGATCTGGATGGATCCATGGGCTGTTTCCAAGGGCTGGGTGGAACTGGGCTCCTGAGGGAGGCTCAGCAGGCACTGAGCTGCTCTGTGCCCTCTGCTCACCTGTCCTGGTCCCTCTCTCACCATCACCACCACCACCTCCAGCCATGGGGAGGGAGCACATCCTGCTCCTGGCGTGTCCCCAGCAGCGTGCCAGGGTCAGGGATCTGAATCAAACCCCTCCCTGGAGCCTCCACTTCCCATTTCCTGAGGGGTTTGGCTGTGGCTGAGCCCAAACTCTGAGAGCTGCCCCCAGCTTCCCTCTGGGGCAGTGGGAAACACGGAGCAGAACGAGGGACACCACAGAGGGAAGGAAGCAAAGAGGAGAGGGAGAAGGGTCCTGTCTGCAGCCACCAGCTCCTCCTCTGTCTGCCTGGGATTTTATTCCTGCTGGGAAATTCCTCCTGGTGCTCCCATGCTCTGGATTCTCATGGAAAACAAACCCCCATATCCCACTGGCTTCTCGATGCCATGCAAAACATAAACAAGGAAATCTTCATAAACAAGGAAATCTTGATGTTGGAGAGGCTGGGAGCTCAGTGACCCCTTTGAGAGCTCAGTGACCTCTTTGGGAGCTCAGTGACCCCTTTGGGAGCTCAGTGACCCCTTTGGGAGCTCAGTGACACCTTTGAGAGCTCAGTGACCTCTTTGAGAGCTCAGTGACCTCTTTGGGAGCTCAGTGACCCCTTTGGGAGCTCGGTGACACCTTTGGGAGCTCAGTGACACCTTTGAGAGCTCAGTGACCCCTTTGGGAGCTCGGTGACACCTTTGGGAGCTCGGTGACCCCTTTGGGGGCTCAGTGACCCCTTTGGGAGCTCTGAAAGTGAGGATTTGCTCAGGTGGGTGGGCAGAGGATGCCCCTGGTAGGAGAGAGGAGCTGAGCTCAGTGTGCAAACTGGGATGGGATGGAGGATTTAATGGAAAGAGAACTCAGTGTTGGATTTTGTCCCCTCAAAGAGCTGGGGGAGCAGGGAAAAGCTGGGAGGGAAGCAGGGATTTCACAGGGAAAAGGGGACTTTTCTGGGTATAAGAAGGTTTCTCTGCCATTTTCCTCCATACCAGGCATTTCACAGAGAAAAAGGGATTTTTCTGGGTGTCTGCCAGTTTCCTCCACCCCAGGGATTTCATAGGGGGAAAAATGATTTTTTCTGGTTATGGGAAGGTTCCTCTGCCAGTTTCCTCCATTCCAGGGATTTCATAAGGAAATAAGGATTTTTCTGGGTGGATTTCATAGGGAAAAAGGGATTTTTGGGGTGTGGGAAGGTGGCTCTGCCAGTTTCCTCCACCCCAGGGATTTCACAAGGAAAAAGGGATTTTTCTGGGTGGATTTCATAGGGAAAAAGGGATTTTTGGGGTGTGGGAAGGTGCCTCTGCCAGTTTCCTTCACCCCACAAAGCTGTGATCTCTCAAACTGCTCTCCAGACTCTCCTAGTCACTCCTGACAGGAGCTGGAGTGAGGTTCCTGCCCTCGTGGAGCACAGGGATTGGAAATGGTGGCTCACACTGGGAGACAGCTGGAGACCCCCCAACAAGGGATGAGGGAGAGGAAACAGAAGGGAAGGACAGGAGCATTCCCAGCCCCAGCACCCCACTGGGCTTTGGGGTCCCTGTCCCACCATGGAGAGGAATGAGCATCAGTTCCCACCCTGCTGCCTCTCCCCAGGGCTCCCAGGCTGTGGAATTCCCACTGGGAATCCCCGTGGGCAGTGTCAGGTCTGTGGCTGTGGGAGCTCACACAGAGTCTGGGGGAGCTGTGCAGGTCCTAGAAGCTGAGCCAGGAAAGCCCAGGGGTGTCAGAACAGGCTCCAAAAGGCATTTTCAGCAGGGTGAGCAGCAGAAAGGAGCAGAGCAGAGCAGAGGGGTGCAGTTCAGCTCCACTCCCCGTGGCTGAGCACAGCATCCCCTCTTTATCCTGCTTTCCTGAGGAGCATCCTCCAGCCTGGAAATCACTGAGAGCAGCCTGGAGCTGCAGCCAGGACTGAGCTGGGCTCCTGGTTCAGCTCTCAATCACTCTGAGAAGCCAAACTTCAGCTGCCTCTGAGTGGGGGTGAGGGGAGGGATGGGGATCCATCCTGCTGGGGGGAGCAGGATCCCATTCCCAGCTCCATCCATCACTCTGCCCTGGCATCTGCAGGATGGGAGAGGTGGGAGCACAGAGAAACCTTCCAGGGAGGCCAACACAGACCTTGAGGGCATCTCAGGGAGGTCCCCAGGCCACAGCTGGGTCCCCACTGCCTCCTTTGAAGCTGCCCCACTTTGCTTTGAGCTGCCAAGTTCGGGATTTCAGCCCAAATCGAATCCCTGCCTGGCTGCTCCTCTGTTTGATCCGAGTTGTTTATATCCATGGATGTGTCCCTCAGGAAAGCCTGAGCAGGGGGCAGCCCCTCAGCCTCCCCTCTCCCTGAGCTCTCTCCAGGAGCTTTGCTGGATGTTTGGGAGCTCAGCTTTCCTGGGAAGGTCCAGCTCAGGCTGAGCCAGTTCTCGTTGTGCTTTTGTTTTCATCCCAGTGGGTTTGGATTGAGCCTTAAAGAGCTGTGGGGTTTTTTTTGCTTTTTTTTTTTTTTTTTTTTTTGGTTTCTCTCCAGGATTCTGCCTCCCATCCCCCTGCATTAGCTGGAGCTTTTGTAACCATGAGAAATGAGGAGATAAAACCCCTCCCAGCTCTGGATTTGGTGTTATCAAGTGGCTCCAAAGGTGACCCTCAGTGATGGTCACAGACTGATGACCTCAGACTGACCCAACACCAAACTCAGCACTGGGACCTCTTGCAGGAGAGATCTGGATAAATCCAGGCATCATCTCATCCTTCAAATGGGTTTTATTTTGGACAGTGATGTTGGAGAAGAGCTCTCAGTGGATTATAAATAGATTTTGGCGTGGATAAAAGCCTGGGCAGTGGCCCAGGGAGGTCCTGGGTGCTTTGAATCTGCTCCTGGCCTTCAGGGTGGGAAAGATTTGTGGAATTTTTGTGGGATTCAGAGCGGGTTTGTTTGGGTTTTTAAACTTTCCTCGACTGATTTATGGCAGCTTGGGGATAATTTCCTCCACTGGGTTTCTCTGGGGGGCTGCTGGGGGGTCCTGCCTGTGGGGAGAGCTGCTGGAAACACTGGGGGAGGTTTTTCCTTGGGGCTGGGGTGTGCTGGAGCCCATGGATGGTGTTTGGAGGATCTGGGAGATGATCCAGCTCTGTCCCACCAGGTGAGGAGAGCTCTGGACCTGCAGCTGTGGGGGAGGAGTGGCAGATCTGGAGGATTCCACAGGGTCAGGTTAAACAAACTCCTGCAGCTTGATTTGAACAAACTCCTGGCTCAGATCTGCTGGGTGCTGCCTGGAGCCTGGATCTGCTCTCCCTGCAGGCTGTGGGACAGTGGAAGGGCTCAGTGCCAGCTGAGCAATCACTGCCAGGGCACAGTCCAGCCCTGCAGCCCCTCCTGAAGCCTGGGACCACCCAAGGGCAGGGGCAAAGCCAGGCTTGGCCCCACAGAGCACCCAAAACCACGGGGGAGAGGGAACTCTCAGCATTGCAGTGCCTGGTGCTGTCTGAGCACGACCAGGGGATGGAGAGCAGCTCAGGGCTTCTCTGGGGTCTTTGCCTGCAGGAAAACCCTAAAAGTGATGGGAGATCACAGCAACACTATGCAAACCTCAATTTGCATAACCATCATGCAAATTGAGATGGATAACCAGCTTTACCCAGACTCGAGCTCCTTTCAAGTGCCTCCTTTTCAGCTGCTACTTCAATCACTTAAAGGACAGGGAAAAAAAAAGAAGCAAAAGTTCCAACTTTCTTCCCCTGGTTCAGCACAGTCCCCGGGCCAGGGAGGGGCAGGAGGTGACAAGTGCAGTCCCCGAGTGGCCTGGAGGGGTCACTGGTGGCTTTCACATCCAGGACACCCCGAGGGGCTGGCCAGAGCTGGAATCTCGGGGCTGGAGGAGCCAGGGATTGCTCTGCTCTGTCCTGAGACCTGGGGCAGTGTCCTGCTCTCCATCTGCCAGCACCTGGTGGGACTGTGAGGGCAGGATGGATGTTCAGGGTTTACTGGGAGCTGAGCTGCTCCTCACACCTGCAGGGCAGAGAGTTCTGCCTGCTGCTGGAAAAGGTGTCAGATACGAAATATAAATGTGTGGAGCAAAATGGAACTGAAATGGTGCTGGTGACATCCCTCCTTCCTGATCATTCCTAGAGGATCCCACCCCTCTTGTGGGGGAGCTGGACCAGGATCTGCTCATCCCCTGGCACAGCTGTTGCACGTTTCCAGCTCCTCTCTCTCCCCTGCCCTCCCTGAGCTCTGTGCTCTGAGCACAGCAATGGTTCAGTGCCTGTGCTGGCAGCTCCTCCCTGGGGAGCTGGAGCTGCTCAGGCACGGCTGGGCCCTGCTGCTGGAGTGCTGTGATCCCAAATCCACCCACATCCATCCCAAATCCACCCCATATCCATCCATCCATCATCCATCCATCCATCCATCCATCCATCCACCCACACCCATCATGGGATGCTGCTGCTGCTCTGCTGTACTTCCCTTCCCTGCATCCCTGCAGCCACCCCACATCCCATGGATCCCATCCCATCCCATGGATCCCATCCCATCCCATCCCATCCCAGTCCCATCCCATCCCATCCCATCCCATCCCATCCCATCCCATCCCATCCCATCCCATCCCATCCCAGTCCATCCCATCCCCATCCCAGCCCCATCCCATCCCATCCCATTCCCATTCCCATTCCCATTCCCATTCCCAATCCATCCCTCCTGCCAGCCCTGCCTTTCCTTCCCCTGTGGCCCATCCTGGATCCATCCCTGGGATGTCCCCAGCCCTCCCAGCCTCTGGAGCATTTATCCATGGGATCCCTTAGGATTTTAGCTTTTATATTTTCATTTATTTGTAACCCTGGATCACTCCAAACTCCATCCCCAGTGTGAGCTGCTGCTCCCATTCTGGGCAGACACAACAATTCCTGTCTGGCCTGGCAATCAAGGACACCTCACTGCTCCAGACCCCAAGAAATGGAAACAAAAGTGAGTTGGGGGGAGCAAATTTGGGGTAAATGACTTCATCACCTGAAGCTGGAATTGGGAGATTAACCCCAATATGCCAATGGACCAAACTTATAAAAGTGTGAAATTCCTGTGACCCATTGTTCATTTTGGGTGTAGCCCTTTGAGTGGGAGATTTATCTGTCCAAAAGGACCTTCAATAATTATAAATAAACTGATTTTTATTCCCTTAATTCTGTCTGGCCTCTGTTTTTGGGTAGTCCCACCAAGGCATTTTCCTTTTGCTCTCCACACTGGGTCCCTGCTCTGCAGGGCAGGTTTTGGTGATCTGCAGATCCTGCAAAAACCACCCAAAAATCTCGGCTCTTCTTCCTCTGCAGCCCCTGGGAGCCCTCGGGCAATTCCTAACGAGGCTGCTTCCCTTCTCTGCGGTGTGATTAAGGGATATCACTGCATGTCCCCGGGGAAAACAGACGGGGGAGAGCACGGGGTGACCCAGATAAGGACTTTTATCCAGCGGGGAACGCGAGGGGTGACATGAAGATGTCACCTCATTAGTGACAACTGCCCAGGGCTGGTGCAAACCACACCGGGTGCCTTTCACTGGCTCGGGGTCCTGCCAAATCCCTGGTCCCAGGGCAGGGAATGGGGTGCAAAAGGGTTTGGGGTCACCTCAGGGCAGGGAATGGGGTCTAAAAGGGTTGTGGGGTTGTCTGAGGGTAAGAAATGGGGTCCAAAAGGGTTTGGGGTCACATCAGGGCAAGGAAATGGGGTCCAAAAGGGTTTGGGGTCACATCAGGGCAAAAAATGGGGTGCAAGAGGGTTGTGGGGTTGTCTGAGGGTAAGAAATGGGGTCCAAAAGGGTTTGGGGTCACATCAGAGCAAGAAATGGGGTCCAAAGGGGTTGTAGGGTCACCTGAGGGTAAGAAATGGGGTGCAAAAGGGTTTGGGGTCACTGAGGGCAGGGCTGGAGCTGCAGCAGTGCAGGAACTGCCTGTAGCCCTCGGCCTGAGGGATTTCTGGGACACAAAGCTGAGCAGGGCAGGGGTGCAGAGGGGAATTTCAGTTTGTTTAAATGTCCCCTGGGTTTTAAGGCAGGACTTTTGTCACACCCAGGGACAAAACCTGGGAGGGTGTGTGGGGATCTGGGCTGGCACAGAAGGGGTAAAATCCTGCTGGAACACTCGAGGCTTTAATGGCAAAGAGGAGAAATTGCTGAACCATCTGTCTGTGAGCTGCAGGGAGATGATTCAGGACTCGGGGGTAGGAAGAGGGGCGACTCTGGGAACACTTTGTGTCTTGAGGAACAAAGCAGCCCCCAGGAGAACAGAGATGAGGGATGACTCCACCCTGCAGTGCTGGCACACCAAACCCATCCCTGCTGAGAGAGGAGCACCAAAAATCAATTAGCAGAGAGAAAACTCCTGGTTTCTGTAAGGAGGAGCAAAATTAATTTGATTCCAGCATGGTAGTGAGCAGTGCCTGACACTCCAAGTGTGCTGAAACTGGGATTGTTTTTCTTGTTTTTCCTGCCTCAGTTGTGCACAGGTGTGGGGAGGAGGGAGAAAACAGAGAAAAAAATCTATTGGCAAACGCTAAAAAAAGGAATGTTGCCTAAAAATACAGGTAGCAGCAGTTGGGAGGAATCAAAGAAACTAATGGACTATGAATGGCCAGAAGGGTCAAAGACAATAAGAAAGCACTTAGAGAGAGCAGAGGATTTATTTCTGTGTCAGAAATGGCTCTGTGGTTTGAGCCAGATGGTGAAATTGTAAAACAGCAGAGTGGGAAAGGTGGGGATGCTCCACAGATATTCCAAATCCAGAAAAAAAGGAGGCAGGAGGTTTTATTTGCTGCAGTTCCCAGTGCAGGAGGGGCTGGAGGGCATCAGCTGTAAAATTGTTCCCCAAATTCTTCTTCCACCCAGATCTTTAAAAACTAGGAGATTCCTGAGGTTGCAATAATTCCCAAATTATTGCAAATTTTAGGGAAGTAATTGGGTTGTCCTAAGGCAAAAGGGAAAACCATTTGGGATTTAACTGGGGAAGGAGCTGGCACTGGGAACAGCTCTGTGAGTCCAGGAGGGGTAGATTGGGTGGATTCAAGGTTTCTCCAAGAATTTTGGCTTGGCCCCCTCTTGCTTCCTGCAGGAGTTTTTGGGGAATTAAAAGGTTTGCTGGAGGGGTCACTGCTGCAATAACAGAGGGACCAGTGGATGTTTGCTCCCATCAGGATCTCCCATGGATTCCTCCCTGGGTTCAGTGCCTGAGGGACAGGGACAGTCACACTGAAGTGAAAGAATCACAGTGAGAGGAGGGAAAATCCAGCAGGGACATCCCCAGGGGCAGCAATGGGGTGAAGTGATCCCACTGTTCCTTCAGGGCCACACAAAGTGTGCAGGGAAGCAGGAAAATCCATTTTTTTTTTTTAAATATGTATGTGCACAGGGAGAAGGATCAGCCTTTAAAATGTGGTTCTGTGTCAGCAGGGATCTCTGTCTCAGCAAGAGGAGGATTCTGGGTGAGCCCATCCCTACTGCAATGAGCATCATCCCCAAAATCCAGCACATTAATCCCATTTTCCATCATCCTTACCCAGCAGCTGAAGGAGTTGTCAAAGCACCTGGAGCAAGGTGTGGGATGTGCAAATGTGGGATTTAGGGCATTTCTGGGGTGGTTTCAGAGGAAGTTTCAGCAGGGATGGCTCCAGCAGCATCCCACAGCTCACTTTGGAGAATGCTCCATCCTGGAGGGTGGGGCTGTGGAAAGGAGCTGCTCCCCCCTGGATCACCCATCCCTGATCCCAGCCAGGATCTGCTGGGGCTGCCTGGGCTGGGTGCATGCATTATTCTTTTTTAAGCTGAAAATAACGAAATAACACTCCCAGCTCCTTGCTCCCACACTGGAATCACAACCAGCCATGAATAATTCATTTTCAAATAATTAATTATTCAGCTTATTTCTTCATTAGCTGAAGAACCTGAACGCAATTAGCTGCTTACCTCCACAAAAAAAAAAAAGAACCAACTTTTTCTGATGTCAATAAATAAAATATGAGCAGATTTTCACCCCCAAAAAAACCTCCAAACAACCCAGCCACTGCTGACCCTTTAGAGCAAGGTCCCTGAGCACCTTCCTGGGTGTTCCCATGCTGCTGCTTATGCATGGAGGTGGAATTGGATCAAGGTCTCCCAGTGTTCCTCTGGAGAGAATCCCTAAAAATCTGATCTGAGACAGCTGGGATGGGGTTGGGGATCACTGGGGGATCTGGGGGAGTTTTCTCAGCTTGGCACCCAGAGCTGCCTCCCCTCCTGGGCGATGGGGGAATGCTGTCCTCTCATCTCCTTCAAATCTTGGTGTACTGTGCTCTTGGATCCTTTTTTAATTTATCCTTCCAGGTGAGATTTGCCCTGTGCTGTGGGCCAAACCCTGCTGGGATCCTGATCCTGCATTCCCACAGGACACCAGGAAATCTGTCCTTGTCCCCTCAGCTGGCATTCCTTATCCCACCAGGGCTCAGCAGGGTGGCTTTGGCCCTTTCCCTGCCTTGTCCTGCTTGTTCTCCTCTCATTCCTGTGGCTGTGGATGGGGATTTCCTGGGAAAAGCTCCAGTTTTCCATGGAGCTTGGTTTTGTGGCTGGCAGTGGTGACATCCCAGCCAGGCCCTCCTGGAATTGATCCTGGGGGTTTTCCTGCCTTGCTTTGTCTTCTGCAGCCACCTGAACCCTGCCTGGCTGTGTTTTCATTGACAATTTCTCCTCCCCACCACCCTGAATGTCCCTGCTGGAGTTTGGGAACTGTTATCCAGCAGCTCCTGCTCTGCTGCTCCATTCAACATCCATCCTGGGATCAATCCTTGTGTCCCACAGCCAGAGCAGGGTTGGGTTGAGCAAAAGATCCCAATTGCTTGCTCTGCAGAAGGCTCTGCCTTCATCCCCTGCCTGGAGCATCCATCTGCCTTCCTCCTCCTCCAACAGCTCTGAGAGCTCCTTCCCAAGGCTCTGTGATCCCCTGGAACCTTTAAGATCAAACCCAGCAGGGAAGGAGCTGGAGGTGTCAGGGGTGCTTCCCTGGGGCTGTGATCCCTGTTTTCCCATCTGTGGGCACATCCAGGGGCAGCTCAGCCCACGGAGGGGACAGGGGAGGTCAGGATGTGCCTTTGGCAGGGCTGGAGCTGGGACAAGCTCTGCAGCTGCCTGGCCAAAAACCTCTCCTCATTACAGAGGGTTTGGAATAGTCAGCATTCCGTGGTGTCCATGGGAACCCTGCAGAGAACCTTTTGGCAGCTGCAGGAATTGTCCCAGGCTCTGGCATTTCTGGATTTTGGGGTCACAGTGGTGCTGCTTGGGCAGTGCAGGAAATTCTGGGATGCTCTGGATCCTGCTGGATCCTGTGTGAATCCCACAATGGTTTGGTTTGGTGGTTTGGTTTGGTTTGGTTTGGTTTGGTTTGGTTTGGTTTGGTTTGGTTTGGTTTGGAAAGGACATTAAAGCTCCTGGAGATCCCACCTGCCATGGGCAGGGACACCTTCCCCCAGCCCAGGGTGCTCCAAGCCCTGCCCAACCTTGGACACTTCCACAGCTTCTCTGGGCAAGCTGTTCCATCAGGACAGCCCATCCCAGTGATGCTGAGACTCCCCAGCACTATCCTGGCTGTGATTCCTGTCCCAAACCTCCCAGCCCTGCCTCCCTCTCCCCTGCACGTGCTGGCAGCTCCTCTTCCTCTCCTGCCTTCCTGTTTGCCGTGCATGAGCTGGCTCTGTCAGCTCCACGCTTTCCTGCCTTTCTGCTGAGCTTGGTTGGAGCTGTGCAGGCTTTATCCCACTCCTTTTTTTATTTATTCCCATTCTTCTGCCTTGTACCCGAGCCAGGAGTGCCTCAGAGCCCGTGTTGCTCAGCTCTGCAGCTGCCTGCTCTGTACACCCTGTACCTTCACACTAAGTTTTCTGTGCCCTAAATATCTTTTTTTGGGGGGGAGATATTCCCAGCTGTCCCCTTCCTCTGATGCCCACGCCTTTTGCACAGCCTCTCCTGAGGCTGCAGGTGGTTTTCCCTTACCCTGTCCCCATCCTCTGGCTGTATCTTTGTTTTTATCACCCATTTCAGCAAGTTGTAATGACTGCTTTTATCTGTTCTCCTGGCAGTCTGGATCTTCAGGCTGTTCTTGCAAATGCTGACTTCTCTTCCCTCAGTGATCTCCCTGCCTGAAATTCCAGCTGCTGGAGATTAGGCTGTGTGCTCAAGGATATGCATCTCAAAATTGCCTCCCTTATCAGGTTTAATGGCTTTGCTGCTGCTTGGCCCTTCCAGGGCTCTTTCCATGGAAAACTTTGCAGTGCCTGCTGTACCTGAGGTCCTGGGGAGGAGGGCAGAGCTTTTGGGAGCAGGGAAGGGGGAGCCAGAGGTGGGGAATGGTGGAGCAGACCCTGTTTGGAGCTCTCTGTGATGCAAACAGACAAGCGGCAGCAGGGTCACCTAAAAGGGGCTGCTGGAGCCATTATTGATGCAGCCACATCCTCAGTGCCCGTGGGAGGAGCTGCTCTGGGAGCCTGGGCAGGGAGCAGGGATGGGGCATCCCTGGAGAGATACCCTGCAGCACCAGTGGGGTGGATTATCCCATCCCATCCCATCCCATCCCATCCCATCCCATCCCATCCCATCCCTCCCATCCCATCCCATCCCATCCCATCCCATCCCATCCCATCCCATCCCATCCCATCCCATCCCATCCCATCCCATCCCATCCCATCCCATCCCATGGATCCTATCCCATCCCATCCATCCCATCCCATCCCATCCCATCCCATCCCATCCCATCCCATCCCATCCCATCCCATCCCATCCCATCCCATCCCATCCCATGGATCCCATCCCTTTGATCCCATCCCATCCCATCCCATCCATCCCATGGATCCCATCCCATCCCATCCCATCCCATCCCATCCCATCCCATCCCATCCCATCCTCCCAGCCCTTCCCAGGACTGCAAGCACCAAACCCCTTCAGGGTGTCCATGCCAGGGAGATCCTGTTTGCACTGCCCAGGAACATCCCTGACTTTTCTCCTTCCATGGCTGGAATTCCCATGGCACCACCAGATTCAGAGTCCTAAAAAATCTTGCTCTGGCCCTGTGCCTGAGGAAGATCAAGGTGATTTTATTTTAATGATCAAACCAAAGGAGGATCCCAGTGTGGGGGCAGTGGTTCCCTGATGCTGCCCATGGGGTGGCTCCCACCTGAGGGGATATTTGGAAGTTTTCCATTTTCCTGCCTTGCTGTCAGTGCCTCCCTGTCCCTCTGTCCCAGCCCTCCAGCTCCTCTCCAGGTGGATGGGGAGAGCTGATCCCACAGACAAAAGGGGATGAGGCAAATCCACTTATCCTGGCCTGATGTCCCCTTGCTAAGCCCTTGTAATGTTGTTTGCTCACTTTCAATTAGCCCCGTGCTGGAATCTGCTGTGAGGCCTCATCCTCCACGAGATCAGATTAATGGGTTTGTGCCTCGTGTTTAAACACAGCCCCCACGTGTGCCGTGCTCCAAACCAATCACACTTTATCTTCATGTAATAAAAATAATTGCAGCCACAAATGCTCTCCCTCCTGCCTGCTCCTCACCACTCCAGGGAGTTGCTGGCTCTTCTCTCCCGTTTCCCTGCTTCATTCTTGGTTGAAATTTGTGAAAAAACAGTGCTGGGATGTGCCCCAAGTTATCCTTTCATGTTTTCCTGCTCTCCTCACCTTGTTCTGTGAGCCACAGAGGTTCTGAGGCTCTGTTTGAGATCTATCAGCAGCTTTTTGCTCCAGTACATTTTCTGAGAGGTTCAGCCCTGACTTGATGCAATTTGTTCAGACCTTGGTGGCCTCTGTGACCTCCCACCCCAGGGCTCCTGTCTCCCAGCCTGGGCAGGGTCCTGCTTCTCCCCAACACCTTCCTCCAGCTGCTGCTCAGCCCATTACCTCTCCAGCTCTTCTTGGGAGTTTTATTTTTAGTTTCTCTTCCTCCTGCTTGGGATTTCTTGCAGCTCCAACACCCTTTCACTTGATGCCATTCCAGGTATCCAGCACATTTGTGTCCTTCGCCTCTCTCCAGCTGAACTCACTAAAAATTCCTTTTGTTTCTCAGTGTCCACTTTGCTTGAAATCAAGATCCACAGCTGCAGCTTTATTCTCTTTTGTTCATTCCTCTAATCATGTGTGGATTTAGGTCGAAGTCTTCCATTCAGGGCTCAATTCTGCAATCAGCCCTTCCACAATATCTCCATTTCTCACCAAAATAATCTAAATAACCATTGTCTCATGGGCTCAAGGGAAACTCAGCTTGCCAAGGCTTTTTCCAGACTCCCTGCAGACCAGTCACTGAATTGGTTTTCACAGCAATTGAAGAATTTCCCTCCCCAAGGGGAGCTTTGGTGCACAAAGAGGTCACAGCTCCACATTCCCAGTGATTCCCATGAGGAGGATTTACCCACCCTGGGTGTTCAAACAGATTTTTCCTTCCTCTCACTGCTTTGAGTTGACCAGAGCATCCAGTATCCAACAGGGCCTGTTCTGAGCCTTGTCCTGGGCTGAGCTATCCCAAACTTTGGGTTTGGGTTGGAAAGGACCTCAAAGCTCATTTTGTTCCACCCCTGCACCCCTTCTCCCCACCCATCCCGGCCTGATGGTGCCAGAGCTGAGCCTGCCCCCTGGAGGGAGGAAAAATTCATTCCTCAGCTTCCAGGGCAGATCCTGGGATTTGCCAGAGCTCATTGTCCCAGGTTACAATGTACAGATGTGCCCAAAAGTCTGTATTCCATCACAGCTGTAAACAGCTGGGCAGTGATCCTGATCTCTGTGGGAGATATCTCCTGTTAATGGGCCAGCTGTTAAAAACCAGCTGGGGCAATGTTCTTCATCTTTCAACTCATCCTCCCTCCAGGAGATATCTCCTGTTAATGGCCATTCAGTCCCAGTGCATGACTGATAAAATTCCATCATCCCACTGGGAGATGCTCCACCCAGGGGAGGAGCCAAACATTTCCTACCCAGATAAAAACTGAGATTTGGAACACCAGAGCAGCCCTTACCCACTGGTTTCCAGAGGACAAGAGCTGCCAGGATCACTGCCAGGATTTCTACAGGATCACAACTTCAACAAGAGCACTTCATCTGCACTGCTACCACCACCCTAATTAGTTGGGTGTCAGGTTGTATTCTGACTCTGGCAGTGGTTTTTCTTTTGTACTATTCCATATAATTTTTTTTCTTTTTATTTATTTATGTATTTATTTATTTCTTTATTTATTCCCTCTTAAATTGTGTTTCTGACTTGGAGTTTCTCACTGGTTTTGCTTTCAAAACCATCAAACTCATGAATCCCACGGAGGTGACCGTGCTGGACTCTGCTGGCTCAGAGGACACTTGATGATCTCCTGACATCGATTTTCTTCCCCCTCCCTGCCCCAGGAAGCACTGGGATAATGGAATGCATATCTGAGGGAGCTCATCCAGCTGCTCTCCCTCTCCATTGGCTGGCTGGGTCAGTTTGACCTCCTGGGTCACTGACACACGACAGAAATGGCCAAAAGAGCAAAACCAAGCTGGGAAGATTGTCAAGAAGACCAGGAGGGAAATCTCCTTGTGCCCAGCTTTTGGGCCCTTTGGAGATAAAGCTGAACTTCCAGCAGCTCAGGGCAACATTTAATTTACTGCTTGGCTTTCCTTGCACTCCACCTGACTGCTCCTTCCCCTTTTGCTGCTCCAGCCAAACCAGCCCATCCTCCCTCCAGCTGCCATCCCAGGCCCCTGGAGGATCAGAGCTGAGCCTCACAAGCACCCCTATATCCCACTACCCACTATTCCAGCTGGGACTGAGCCCCCAGAGCCCCCAGGGCCAGGCTGGGATGTGTGGGGCTGCCATGTGAAAAAGAGGGGTGAGGAAATCATGGCAAATAGGAGCTGACTGCCCAATAATTGTGGACAACCAGGCTTTTCAGCAGGGCCATAAATCAATGGCAGATGGAGCCACGCTGGGTGGTGCTTATTGATTTCTTTTTTTATATATTTTTTTTTATTGGTTCTTCTTCCCCCTGTTTGCTGCACACCGGAGTGGAAAGGCTGTGCAGGCAGCTCTGGGGGTTTCTATCTGCCTGGCACCTTCCTCTGCTCTCCATCCTGGCAGGGAGGGAGGGCAGCACTCCCAGCACCCATACCTGGAGCCAGGTGCTGCAGCTGGGCCTGGTTTAGAGCCCAGCACCAGATTTTGGGGGAAAATCGAGGCTGGAGGATAAAAGCAGGAAAATCTCAGCACCTGCCAAAATCCCCTTTTAGCCTCTCCAGGACCATCCTGCCCCACCCATCTCAGTGCTGCTCATCCCCTTCTCTCCCTGCTTCTCCTCCTCTCTGCCACTTGCAGCTCCCAGATTTTAGGGATTTTAGGGATCTGCCAGGTCCCTCTGTCCCCTCTGTGAGGGGACACCAGGGCTGTGTGGGGTCTCCACCCTTGCAGTCCCATCAACAAGAAAAACCCTGCTAAAGGAAACCCAGCCACAGGAATGGGCAAAACCATGGGGGTTTGGTCAGAGCAGTGCTAAAAAATGGGATTTTTCTCCTTGCTTATGCTTTTTAAAAGCCCTTTCCTCCACCTGCTGTGCTCTGGGGGGGCTCAGCCCTTCAAGGAGATCCTGTGCAGGATTTTGGATAATGAGGGGCTCCATGCCCTGGTCCCTCTGAGCCCTGCAGTGGCACTGGGGGTGCTGCTGTCCCCTGGCTGCTGAAGGCTCTGTTATCCATGTGGGATATTCCTGTAGGAATGCCATTCTCTCCAGCATGAAAAGCTCTGCTGTTACAGCTGGTCCAGCCTGTAGGGTTTAGGTTTTTAGTTTGGTTTGGTTTTTTTTTTTTTTTTTTCCTTCTCTTTTGTTCAGGTCTGCACAGAGCACTTATGGATTCATAAAGTGGTAATTTATTGAACAAGTCTTTGGAGAAGGGAAGTAATGAAACTGCCGGATAAATGACGGGAACGTTCAGGAGGAGCTGGGTGGCTCCAGGGGCTCTGCTGGGGGAGCAGGAGCCTCACAAACCACACAGAAATGGGATTTGGGCCAAAATCAAAGCAGGAGCACTCCAAGGCAGAGGTGGGGGGGTTGTTATCCCTGGAGATCCAGCAGACTCTGGCATGGAGAGGATGTGAGGGCGTTTTTGGCTGCCTGGAAATTCCAGCCATTGGAAATTCCTGTCTGCTCATGTGAGGATCAAGGAGATCCTCAGGGAGAGGGAGCCAAAAAATTAACAGGGTTTTCCTGGTGCTATACAAAGGGAAAAACAATTTGGGGATTGGGAAGGAATCTGGGTGGATGAGGATTTTTCTGCTGTTGGAAGTGGCCAACACTGAGCCCCTTTTACATCTCCAGCTGTCTCTGGTCCTAGAAGTGAGGAAGGTTTGGTCCACTCTGGAAAACTCTCCCAGGGAAATTCCCCTTCAGCTCCACGTGGAAGCTGCTTTGGGGTTAAAAATCATGTCTGGGTGAATCCTGGAGTGAGCTTCCTACCTGAGCAGCATCAATAAATGAATTAATGCAAGGATGAAATGTAAATTGTGGCAGCTTTAAAATGAAAGTCAGAGTTTCCAAAAGTGCTTTTAACCAGCACTTATTTCTGCAGCAATATAACTGTCAGCAAGGGCTTAATTCATTAGCACCAGAACAAAATGAAGACCCTGTAAATTTGAAGTCCAATTTAATTTCTCACAGAAAGAGCCTTTTTGTTATCTTTGTTTCCCTCTGCTCTCTCTCCCTGCTCAAGGAAGGAGGAATTCCACCACTTAGAGCTGCTCTGGACCTCCTGCAAATGGGATTTTCTCAGCCTGGTGAGAGAGGAGGCAGCCCTGAGAAATGCCTGGAGAGTTCAGGATGCACTGGAAATGCAGAGGGACACAAAGGCTCAGAAGGGACACCAAACCTGGGGGAATTCAACTTAGCTGAGACCAACAGACCCTACAAACTCCTTTGGGACATCACTGCTTGCCCAGGTTGGGTTCATGCAAGGAGCTGAGTGCTCAGATCCTCACCACCAGCAGTGGTGGCCCAGAAGAGTTTGTAGGTCACAGCTGAGTTAGAATCCCCCAGGTTTAATTCAGTTAAAATCCCCCTTACTGCTGGAAAACCATGGCTCGAGGATGAGGAGCCCAGGGAAGGCAGGTCCTGGCAGGGAGATGGAGGTGGCCACGGGTGGAGCTGGGGCTCCTGGGGATCTGCCTGTAAACCAGCCCCTGAGCCCCTGCCCCAGTCTCTGCCCCTCAGGAGCAGTGGCACAGCCCAGCCCTGCTGTGAATGGGCTACAGAAACCCAGCAGCAGCATCTTCCTGCCCTAAAATGTGAGACAGAGAAATGGGGGAAGGGACCTGATGCAGCTGGAGGAGCCGAAACCCGTGGTCTCCATGGAGTCTTTGTTTATACTCCTCTCATTTCCCTGTCTTCATTCTTTTCCCTTTTGTATTTTTTTTTTTTTTTTTTATTATTATTTTTTTTCGGGTTGTTTTTTGTTGTTTTTTTTTTAAGAGAATATTTTTAGCACGAGGGAGGGGAGCAGTGCTGGTTCTCTGGATGCAGGGCGCTCAGGAGCAGATGGTGCAGGAGCTTCTCACGCTGTAAATTTGAAGTCCAGCGTGGTAAAAACCCCTGCCTGGAGTCACCCCGCTGTGCTGGGCTCTCCATCCTCCTCCTCCTCCTCCTCCCAGCCCCATCCTCTGCTCCTGGCACAGCTCTCAGCAGGGAGAGGTGCAGGATGAGACCCAGGTGGGTCAGGGAGGTGGGAGCTGCCCCCTCCCTGTGCCCAGGGATTCCATGGGATGTCTTTACACCCCATCAATCACTCCGGGCATCACCTCAAAAACTCCTCCCTCATTCCCCAAATTCCCGGGAGCACAGGGAATCCCTCCAGAGCAGCATCCCCAGCTCAGGGGATCCTCCACCATCCCCACATTGAATACAGACCACGAACTCCTGCTGGGAGCTCCCGGAGTTCATCTGGAACACGGAATTACGGGAATTAGCAGAGGGGAAGAATGGCTGCGGTGACCTGCGGGTAATTAGCGAGCGGGTAATTAATTAGCAGCAACAATTGGAGCGTTCCCCACGGAGCCCGAGCGTGGCCTTGGGGACATCGTGTCGTGGAGGGGACAGGTGTGCAGGGCTGGTGGGGTGGCCCAGAGAGCTCCCACCTGCTTTTATTCCAGCCCTCTGCATGGAAATGTGAGGAAAAGGGGGAAAAGGAGGAAAAGGGGGGCTGCACTTTCTGACTGTGTTTGCTGGGATCTGCCCAGCCCAGCCAAAACATTCCCTTCCACCTCCAGCCCTTCCACCCCAGCAGTCAAACATTCAGTAGAATATTTAGGTGCAATTAATTCATGTAATTTCAGCTTTTACACTCTAGTAAAATATTCATTTTTTTAGATAGCATAAAGGTTGAGGATACATCCATCAAGAATTAAGGGGGAAAAGAATGGATGAAGTCGGAAATAAAGTGTTTCCTCCTCTGTATGACTCTGGAGGGGGAGAGGTGAAATGTGGGATTTGTCACAGGGAAGGAGGAACCTCGGGAAGCACCTGGGTGTTCCCAGTGCCAGCAGAGGATGGGAACTCACTGGAGAATTCCTTTTCCTTAAACACAATCAGCTCGTGGGCAGGGGGAGCCAGAAACAATCCAGCTTTTACAAAAGAAAACAAACTTCAAACAACACCCCTTGTAAACAGCCTGGAGGAGAAATCCCTCATATTCCAGGCTGGGAAATCTTCTGGCTGGATTTTGGGGTCCCTCTGGAGGAAGCAGGGTTGCTCCAGTGGCAGAAATTTCTCCTGTTCCCCAAGAATTTGGGTGCTGGAAGAAGGGTTTGGTCTCCTTGTCAGGCAGCAGAGCCAGGGATGCTGGAGCCCAGATTTCCCCCATTTCCCAGGGGTTGGCTGCACTCTGGGGTGCAGAAAATCCAGGAAAAGGCCACCCTGGATCTCTGCTGCCTCAGCTGGAACCTGCCACTGCTTCTCTTCCCCAGCTCCCCCATGCCCAATGCTGTGGGCTGGGAAAGAGCACAGCAGCACAACTCCTCTTCCAGGCTGCAAGAAGAGTGATTTGTTGAAAATCCAGGGCATTTATTTAGGATAGGTCGTGAAAAACAAAGTAGGAAAAACTCATTGGTCAAAGAAAGCAACACCTTTTTGAAAACATGCTTTATGCAAAGTGTCACCAGACACTCACACAGCTCAGTAGTCAGCACCAGGTGTTTATCTGGGTTTTCTTTCTACCTTCCCTCATTTTGTCTCTGAGAAACATTCCCCAGCCTGGGAAAGATCCAAGCTGGAGCTGAGAAAAGTCAACAGCCTGGGAAAAGCCAGATTAGGTTTCTGCACGAGCCTTCAGCAGTGTCCCCAGTGCCACACTGGGGGGTCACTGGGAGCACCTGGCCGTGGTCAGTGCAGGTCCCAGGGCTGGACTGACCCACAGAACCTCAGGGACCAGCCCAGCCTGGACAGTGCTGGGGTGAGCTGGGGCCCAGGGCCACCCTCTGACCCCTCTGACAGCCAGGAGATTTTCATGGTTCTCCAAAAATCACCGGGTGGAGAGCACTGAGTGATGATTGCAGCCCTTAGGGCAGTGCAGGAGAGCTCTGGGCTGAGCCTGGGACGGTGAATTCCTCCAAGATGGGCTTAATGGATTGCTGGGGATTTGGGTGTGGAGTAGAATCAAAAGCTGAGTGTTTGAGTGTTGTTCTAATTACAACCAGGCTCCTCTGAAGGAACAGAGAGGCCTCAGCCATCAATAACATCACTGGAGGAGAAAATTGAAGGGATATCTGCCCAATTAAATAACCTACGGGGCTGGAATTGAGAATCAATGTGCCATGAACGATGAGGGATGGGCTGCTGGCTCCATCCACACCCACAGCCTCGGATCTCACCAGCGACAGGGCGGGAATTCTGCCACTGTCACTGGCCAGGCTGGGTGGGACAGGGACAGGGAAGGGCTTGGGACACTCTGGATCTTCCAGCCTTGGGCTGCTCAGGGCGTGGGCACAGGTGGGGCAGGATGGATCCAGGGATGGAGCACCCAGGAGCTGCCTGTGGGGGCTGAACTCCTGGTGCTTTTCTGGATGTTTTCTTTTTTTTGGGAGGCCCGGAGAAGTGGAAGGGAATTTGCTGAGTGTTTGAAGGTTGGGCTTGTTGAACATGAGAAGGATGAACACGAGGGGGACATGAGGACACAGGGCTGCAGCTGGAGAACACCAGATTTGCCATAAAATGTGAGGAATTGGAGCAGGATTTGGGGGAAGAACTGTGGATCTGTTTTTCCCTCCTTGAGGAAAACCAAGGCTTGATCCCTGGTGTTTGTGTGGGTTTTGCAGGACCCAAGGCAGAGCAGGCCCTCTGTTTCTATGGAAGTGTTTTTCCATCACCTGGACACTTTTCCAGCAGGGATTAAGGGTAAGAAACCCCTGCTCAGAGTTTTTCCTTCCTCCTCCTCCCACCTGAGCCCCACTGTGGCACCACAAAGCCAAACCCCCTGTGCTGGAAAGGGGCACAGCCAAATCCTGCCCTGCCACTTTAATATTTTATAAAGGAGAAATTAATTTCATCTTTGCCTAAGTACCTGTCACGTTCAATTACTGAGGCTGATAGTGAAAATGACGAAGCAGCCAGGTCATTAGGCAAATTTTAATTAGAGACTCAGCTGCCCTTTACTAATAGGATGCTACAACTCTTTCCTGGTGTTCCTGCTCTCCACCCACGGGGTCTTTCCAAGCCTACCCAGGGATGCTGTTCCTCTTTCAGCATCCTTGGGGGTTTCCCACATTGAGGAAGAGCTTGGGATGAGATGAGGGATGGTGGCCAATGGCTCAGTGTCCAGGTGGGGATCAGGGACAATCTGGGGGTCTGAACTGGGACCAGTAATGTGAAATGTCCTCACCAGTGCCCCAGACTGGGACTGAGGCCACCCTCAAAGTTTGGAGGTGGCAGCAGGCCCAGCAGAGCATTCCACACACCTCAGGGGTGGGACGCCTTCCACAGGGACCTGGACAAGCCCAAAAATTGGGTCCAGCAAGGCCAAGAGAGGAGAAATCCAGGAGCAACCCCTCCCTGGGCTGTGGAGAGGGGGAAAACAGGATGGAGGAGGAAAAGGAGAACAGGATCCAACCCCACGATGTCCCCAAGCCTCTGTGCCCTGCAGGGACCTGTTTTTATCCCATCCCAGTCACTCCACCAAAGAACCCACAAATCCTGACCCATTTCTGTTTCTTTTCCCTGTCTGTGGGATGTGCCTGGAGCTGGGCAGGGATGCAGGAAGGGAGTCTGTGCCTGGATCCTGATTTTTTGGGGAGTTAAGGACAGAATCCTGTGGTCCAGCCCAAATATTTTCCACGGTGCCTCCACCATGTCAATTTTATAATTCCCATCACTCTCCCATCCCCGTGGATCTCCACAGTGCTGGGGAAGCCCCAGCAGGAGCAGCTTTATTGACAGGAAAGGCGTTCTGCTCATCATGAAAACTTCCTGCAGGAAAGTGCTGCTTTCAATATCAAATCCTGCTCAGGAGGGCGAAGGGAAGGGAGGATTCTGTCACAGAGCTTTTTGGCAAAGTGAAACCCTCCCTGTTTCCACACATCTGGAAGGGAAAGCTTCAATTTCGCACCTCGAAGTGATTTTTCACGCTGACATTTCTTTTATTCCGTGTAATCAGGCAGCTCTAAATATTAGAGTTTCTCTGCCAGGAGGAAACATTGTGAGAGGCATTTCCCCACCTTTCCCACCCTCCCCTTCCCATGCTTTTCCTCCCTTTAGGTGTTTGGGAAGAGTGGAGTTTTTCTCAGGTGATAAAAATTTCGCTGCCTCTTCACCTGGGAGAATTTTCAGCCTCTTTGCTCCTCCCCAAAAAAAAAAGCCACAAAATCTCATAATTTGCCTGGTTCTTCTCAGCTTTCTGCACTCCACAGCTGGAATTTCTCCAGCCTTTCCCTCCTTTGGATGTTCAACCCAAGACTTGGTGGTTTTTGACCAGCAACCAGGAGAGAGGAGATTTAGAAAGAAGATTATGCAAAGAAGTAGTGGCCCTTTTTTCCCCCCCCTTTCTCCTCATCTTGTGCAAATTACCCTATTATTCTGCTCCCTTAGGATGCCTGAGTGTCCTTATTTCTTCTTTTGAGCTAAAGTCATCCATGCATTAAATTAGTTCTCTGCCTAGAAATAGCTTGATTACTTTCTCCAAGCCTCACTTAATGGGAGTGTTTTAAAAATAAAAACGGGGCAAAAAAGGGAAAAGAGGAGGGGAAAGGAGGAGCAGGGGTGGGATGGAACCTCCTGGAGCCCTTGGAGGAGGGATTTGCCTGGAGTGGGAGGTGTGTGGAGGGATCCATCCCCATCCCAGTGCTCATGGGGTGGGTTTGGAGCTCTGGGAAGTCCTGGCCATCATCCCTCCTACAGCTTCGGGTCAATAATTGGGTTTTCCTCACGGTTTGGTTGCATTTTGCCTCAGATTTCTGATTTTTCCATGTGGTTGTTGTGATGGGAGGGAAAGAAGGGAGACCTTGGTGGGATATCCCATCCCAGAGCTGAGTGTGGGACAACTGCAAAACACTGGCAGAGCTTGGGAAGAGCCAGGATCCCTCAGAATCCCAAATTTTCTTCCCTAAAATCGGTCTGCCCCCAGTGCAAGGCTCCTGATGTGCAGAAAGGAGCAGATTTGGATAATAAACCTCAATTCTTTGATGTTTTTGCTGTAATAACACAACAGGAGCCGGCACAAATCCCATTCTGGGAAGGCTGTGGGACCACACAGCTCCCTGCCAGCTTCCCAAATTCCTCCCCTCTTCCTGCAGCACCTTTGATCCCATTTCCTCCTTTCTGGGGCAGCCAAGATCCACATCCCTGCTCCACCCACAAACCTCAGCAGATCCCTCATTATTTCCCTCACATCCCTCATTATTTCCCTCACATCCCTCATTATCTCCCTCATACCCATCATTATCCACTTCATGCCCCTCCTTACCTCCCTCCCATCCCTCCTTTCCATCCAGGACCAGCAGGAAAGGTGAAGCTCAGCATCCTTGGAGCCTCCAGCACAATTTCAGCTGCTCTCACCCACTCCAGGCTCCCAGCAGGGCACTGGGATCATCCCTCACTTTCCTTCCCTGCTGGAACTCCCTGTTCTCCCATTAACCATGGTTTTTCTGCTCACCCTCCCTCCCTGAGAATCTCTTCTGAGCAGAAAGATGAGGCTGAGCCTCCTGAGAGGGGCACTGAATGTCAGATAATGGCTCAGAAAATGTCCTGAGCAGTTCTGCTCCCACTCCTGTGTGCAGCTTTGACATTTGGGCTGTTTTGGGAGTGTTTGGTTATTTCCCCCTTATTTCCCTGCCTGTTGGGCAGGTGGCTGCTCCCAGCTGTTTGCAGGAGCTGTTCCCTGCTAGTTCAGGGCCAATTATCCCTCATTTCCCACTGAGTTTTGCTGTATCCTCCCCAGAATTGCATCCTTCCCCTCCTTCCCGGATTTTCTTCCCACTGGCTCCTCCAAAATCTCTCTCACCGAGTGCTGGGAGTGATTTGAGGAGCACAGGAGATCTGCAGGGAAAGTGTGAGGCTGCTGCCCTTCCCCAAGACATTCCCTGTACCCAGTGATGCTTCTCCTTCTCCTTCTCCTTCTCCTTCTCCTTCTCCTTCTCCTTCTCCTTCTCCTTCTCCTTCTCCTTCTCCTTCTCCTTCTCCTTCTCCTTCTCCTTCTCCTTCTCCTTCTCCTTCTCCTTCTCCTCCTCCTCCTCTCTGGGATCAAACAATTTTTCCCAGCAGCTGGAGCCACCCCTCCTGTCCCTGCTGAAGGAATAATTTGTGATTTGGATCATCCAAGCAATCAGTTCCCATTCTGAGAGTCCCTTCCCTGCTCCCACAAACGGAGCAGGGGCTGCCATGGATCCTGATCCCAGAGATGGGGGAACCAGGAGGAGATGGAGCAGCAAGCTGTGATAATTGACAAAAGATTCCTGTTAATCACAGAAGTATTGGGGTTTGTATAAACCAGAATATTAAGGTCTGAAGTGAAGCATGAACACAAGATAGAGGAAAATATACGATTAAATCATTGTTTTAAATCGCCCTGTTATGAATATTATATTTTCTAAATAAATTGTATCTTCTACCAGCTTACAAAACCAAATTTTCCAATAGCCCAATAGATTTTGCAAGCTCAGATTTCCTGCCTTTGTGTGATCAATGCTGCCTATCTACAAAGCCCAGACTTCCCAATTTTCACCAGTTTTTATCTACCAAGACCAGATGGTTATCTGTGAGACTTGACAAATCGCTCAGAGACTTTACAGATGTTTATTTCAATCACCACTGCTTACCTGGCAAAATTGTGACAGCAAAAATAAAACAACAATTATTGATTACAACAAGAAAACCATACAAGGTTCAATGGAGGAACCCCTCACATTCCCCAGCAATGCATTGCTCTGTCTATATAAAATAAAACAATCTAAATTTGGCTGAATATCGAGACTTTTTTTCTCTCATTTATAACAAAGGGATGGTTTGGGTGTCCCCAAAACCAGGAGAAGTGTCCCCAAACAGCAAGACAGGGGTCTTGCTCTCCCTCCACTTCCAGGCTCTCCCTGCCTTTTCCAGGGGAGTGGGAAATGGAATTTCCCCCTCTGTGAAACTTTCCTGATGTTTGGAGGGACCAGCTGAGCCTGAGGCCTTTTCCATGGGCTTTGTGGGAGCAGAGCCACATCTGGAGGGGGTTCTGCACCATCCAGGCTGCTCTTCCATGGGAATTCCCACTCTGAGCATCCCTCCTGGAGCTGAAGTGCCCCACTTCACTTTTTCCAAGGCACAGAGCATCTCCTGGCCATGGGTGGGGATGTGAGAGGGTGAGATCCCCAAACTGGGGATCACCAGCACAGAAAATGTCCCCAGGCCTTTCCCAGCCCCTTCCCTGATTGCTGGAGGAGATTTAAAAATGCTCCAGGAGCATCCTGTCTGTGCTGAGAGAAGGAATGAAGCCTTTTCTTCCTTTAATTAAACAGAAAATGTCTCCCTCCAAAGTCATTAATTACTAATGACACAATTAGAGCCAGTAGAGAGGGGAAGGAGGGGTGTGATGAGAAAGAGACAAAACAAACTCAACACCCCCAAAAACCCCACTGGCAATTGGAGATGTTTGAAGCTTGAGAGGAATTAAAGAAATAATTGCTTGATTTGAAATTAATTCTCATTCCTGCTGGGCCCACACAGGATGGGATGGGAACCCCCCTCCCAGTGATTCCCAGAATCTGATTTTCCTGCTTGGAGCAGATCCTGAGGCATGTCAGGGTCCTGAAAATCTGGATTGAGCTCCATAATCCAATATTCACCCTTTCCCACACCTCCCTTGCCATCTCTCACGCTCTGCTTTTCCCTCCCCAGCCACCCCATATTCCCAGACAAGGAATGAGTTTTTCCCTCCTGCCCCATCCCGAGCTCTGCTGGTCCCAGGTTACAATGTACAGATGTGCCCAAAAGTCTGTATTCCATCACCATCTGCTGAAACCAGCTGGGGCAGTGACCCTGATCTCTGTGGGAGATATCTCCTGTTAATGGGCCATCTTTAAACCAGCTGGGGCAGTGATCCTGATCTCTGTGGAGATATCCTCTGCTAATGGGCCATCTTTAAGCCAACTGGGGCAATGTTCTTTATCTTTCCCAGGACCAATCCTCCCTCCAGGAGATATCTCCTGTTAATGGCCATTGAGTCCCAGGGCATGACTGATAAAATTCCATCATCCCACTGGGAGATGCTCCACCCAGGGGGAGGAGCCAAGCCTTTCCTACCCAGATAAAAACTGAGATTTGGAACACCAGAGCAGCCCTTACCCACTGGTTTCCAGAGGACAAGAGCTGCCAGGATCACTGCCAGGATTTCTAGAGGATCACAACTTCAACAAGAGCACTTCATCTGCACTGCTACCACCACCCTAATTAGTTGGGTGTCAGGTTTATTCTGACTCTGTCAGTGGTTTTCCTTTCATTTTTTATTTCTTTTGTTTCTTTTTTTCCTATGAAATTGTATTTCTGACTTGGAGTCCCTCATTGGTTTTGCTTTCAAAACCATCACAAGCAGGGATAGAAAACCCATTCCTGAGTCTGAAGCTCCTTGGCTTCCAAAGTCCAGCTGGAATTGTTTGAGGAATCTCTGCAAAATAAATGAAAGGTGTGGGAAGGAGGGAGCCCAGCAGAGCTTCTTATTCCTCTGGAATCTGACACTGGAATGGCTTTGGGAGCTGAGGGAGGAGAGGCTGCATTAGACAAAAAAAGCAAATTCCAGCCTCTGTTTTGGGGTGAAAACAACCTCTGAGCTGGAGGTGGGGTGGGGACAGCCCTGGGGGTGGCAGAGGAACGGGTGGAGGTCACCTCCTGGGGGATCTCCAGGTTTTCCACCTTTATTTCCATGCAGGACATCCCTTGGGAAGTGAAGGTCCCAAAGCTGTGCCTGGAGGGGATGGGGACCAGGGCTGTGCCTCTCCCCTGGGGCCCACAGGGGACAGCAGGGTTTCTGCTTTAAATCCCCCTAAATCCCCTTTCATTGTATCCCAAAACTGAGTTTTTCCAGAGGGATGGCTCCCACCTCACAATATCTGTCTCACTCCAAAATTCCCCAAAATCAGAAAATCAGAAAGGAGGAAAGTCCATCCTTGCTGCTCCTGCTGCAAAGTTCTTGCTCGGGGTTGCAGAATTCCCAGGGGGGAAATTCCCTTTTCCCTGCGCCCCTCAGGCAGCAAAATTTGCTCAGCAGCAGTCGTGGAGGGCCCAGTGAAGGTCTCTGTGCTGTATCTTCTACTGGGATATCCTCCCACATCACTTCCCACCAACTTCTTATCCTGGATGTGCCAAAAAAAAAGCAAGGAAAGGCAAAAAATGGGAAGAAAAATCCAAGATTTTTTTTTTTTTTTTTTTTTTTTGACTGTTCAGTCCCCCCAGAGGTGTGGAGGGGGAAAATCTCCTAATCCATGGTTTTGCTATCGAGCAATTATGTGCAAATGAGTTAATTACAGGGTCACAGGAGCCAGAACCATTAATTAATCCCCAGCATGAGCTGGAAAGATGAATTCTTTGCTGCAGTAAACAAATGTGAGGAACGTGGTGAGGAATCAGCTCCCTCTGGATGGTGCCTGAGCTCCATGGAATGCTTGGATTGTCCCCCCCAGACCACAGAGCTGCCCTTTGCATCCCTGCCAAAGCTCAGGAGCAGCTTTCCTGGGAAATCCCTGTGTCAGGGGAAGGGGAGCAGGGGAATGAGCACAAACCCAGCTGTTTGGTCACCCCTGGAAAAGCTCTTTTTTTTCCCCCTTTTTTTATTTTTTTTTTTTTTTTTTTTTTTTTTGTACTTCCCCTCATTTCCCCACATGGAAAGACCTGAAATTCTTATGGCAAATTCTTCCTCTAAAGCCAAACCACCCCAATTTAAAAAAATATCCTGGTTTTTTTTTTTTTTTGCTTTAGGCTGTGTGAGCTGACTGCACTCAATGAAATGAGTTTAAACCCTCTTATTTATTCAGCTAAATGGAATAGGAATAATGGAAATCATCCCAAATTCCTCCTGGATAGGACAAGGCAGGATGAAACTCCCCTGGCTGGGTCTCAGCACCTCCCTGCTCTGCATTCCTTTGTCATTCCCCTGTTCCCCCTGGATCTGTGGGTTCATCCCAAGGGGGAGACCCCCAGATCCTGATGGAGATGCTGAGCATGGAGACTGCAATCCCAAAAAAACAACTGAGGGAAGCTGGGAAGGACATTCCCTTCCAGATCAGTGGGAGTTTTTACACACTTTCCCCAAAACCCCATCATTTTAGGGCTCTCCACCCTTTTTTTAAATTCTCAAACAATGAATCCCCATAAATCCATTTAAAAGGAAGTCAAAACTTCTCACTTCAAAGCGATCCAAAGGGAGCTGAGTGTCCTGAAGTGAAACTTCTTGGTTTGAAAGCAACAGAATGAAAATCCCAGCTGCTCCCAGACACATTCCTGGGTTGTCCCTCTGCTGGGTGTCTCCAGTGATGGGGTTTGGTATTGGAACAAGGGCAATGAGCCATTGGCAGTGCTTAATTCCACAATTCCAAATCGTTGCTGCTGCTGCATCCAGGATAAACCACACAGGGATAAAGTGTGGAGCCCAAAAAACCACCCTGAGTGTTGGCCCAGGAGCTCAAGGTGTGACACTGAAACCCCCATCCACGTGTTCATCCCCAAATAATTTCCTTGGAGCAGAGGAAATCCTTCTTAGGTATGGGGAGAAAAAATTAGGGAGCAAAAAATTAACTCCAGTCACCAACCAGTGATGAGACCATCAGTGCTCAATGCATTTCCAGGAGATTTCCTGGGATTTCTCCTCTCATTCATGGGATCTCTGACCTTTACAAAATTGGACAAGTCTCCCAAGGCCCAGCACTGTTTGTTCTCCCTCTCCTGCCTCCCTGTTCCTACTGATCCCTCTCTTCCCAGCCCTGATAACTTTTGGGAAGAGCATTTTGGGAGCCTTGCCAGCCACAGGGAGAGGTGTCCCAGGGCCCTGGAGGTGATGAGGATTCCAGGATGAGGAATCTCCCTGTGAAATGGGATATTTTGCACCAGAGCCTGGGGGGTCAGATGGGAAGAGCTGGGAAATGTGGGCTGGGTGACACTTTTGGGGACAAGTGAATGGTGGCCCCAAACCCAGTGATCAGAGAGCAAAAGCTGCTGGGGAACAAAATTCCTGCTTAGATGAGGATGGGAATGCTGAAACACAGGGATGGGGACTCCTGGAATCCAGCCCAGCAAAATCCTAAAAACCCCACAGAGGCTCAGGGATGGTTCTGGGGCTGCAGCACCCAGGAAGAGCAGGATGGAAAAATCCTTGGACCATGGGGAGACTGTGGGGAAATCAAGGTGCCCACCCTGCACTGAGCCATAATCCCCTGCTGGAAAAGGGGAAAAAAGGTTGGGATATCTAAACCCTGCCAGCAGCAGAGCAGAGGGGAGGCCAGGCAGCTCCCTGTGTTAAAGGAGAGAGAGAAAATGAGTCTTTTTTGGTCTCCTCACCCATTTACACACATCAAACTTCCCAAATGCTAAGCCAAATAAAGTCTGTCTTATCGGTGTATTACCACTTAAGGCTCTTTCAGGCAGATTTAGGATGAATTAGTGCTTTTTTTAACCACAAAAAGAAGAGCAAAGTGACATTTCTCACTCCATCAGCCCATGCAGCCTCTGCCTTAACCCTTGCAGGGGAGAACGGGGTCAAGGCTGGGCCAAGGTCCCTCCTGGTGCCAAGTTTTGGTGGGGAAAGTGCTGATCCCCAGGATCCTGGAGATTCTGGGAGAGGTTTTGGGTTGGCTGCAGAGCATCCTGGTATTCCCTTGGCTGTGGTGAGTGATGCAGCTTTGGGGAGCACAGGGAGTGCTCAGCCCCAGCAGTGGGAAATTCCATCGTGGCTCTTTAGGAAGGTAAATTGGCCACTTTGAGGGGATGGTGGTGGGGGTTGTGCCCGTCCTGAGAGCCCCAATCTGTGCCCAGGGACCTCTGGCTGTGTCTGGAGGAGCAAATTTGGGATTCACAGCAGATCCAGGGCTTGTCCACCTTCCCACCCAGGCTGGATTTGGGACACAGGACGAGTGCTGTTGTGCATGGAGGCAAAATTCACCAGGAACTGGAGCACAGAGCCTCTCTGAGCTGGGAGTGCTGGGGGATGCACCCCTCTCCCAGTGCCATGCCCAGGAGCACAAAATACTCACTTGGTGGGAGTTCACAGGGCTGGAATTGTCTCCCCAGAGGAACCACCAAACGCTAATTCACCCATCAGAGAGCCACCACTCGTTAGCAATTAACTGCTTGACTTAATTGCTCTCCATCCCTCCCACTGTTCTGCTGTTTCAGGAATGCTGATGCTTTCCAAACCTTTTTTTTTTTTTTTTTTTTTTTTCTGTGTGTTTAGCAGGGAGCAGCCGTTGGAGGCTCTGTGGCTAAAATTATTCCTGGGGATGAATGGCTGTGGTTTTTGGAGCCTCCAGGAATGGAGTCACCATCTGCTCATGAGGCACATCTTCACCACACACCCCCACAGAGCTCTGCTCCTCCTGGGCACCACAGAGGGCCCAGCCTGGCTGGGAAATGATTCCAGGGGGAAAAAGCAGCTCCAGAGGGGACCAGAGCATTGGGAAGCTGCCAGAAGGATAAGGATGCTCCAGCTGCTGTGGGTCCAACCTGGCCAGGGCTCCTGCTCTGGAGGGGGTTTGAGGAGGGGTGGTTGAGTCCCTGGGGTTGGTGTGGCCACCATTCCTCCTTCTCCAGCCACCATTCCTTCTCCAGCCACCATTCCTCCTTCTCCAGCCACCATTCCTCCTTCTCCCACCATTCCTCCTTCTCCAGCCACCATTCCTCCTTCTCCAGCCACCATTCCTTCTTCTCCAGCCACCATTCCTCCTTCTCCCACCATTCCTCCTTCTCCATCCACCATTCCTCCTTCTCCAGCCACCATTCCTCCTTCACCCACCATTCCTCCTTCTCCATCCACCATTCCTCCTTCTCCATCCACCATTCCTTCTTCTCCATCCACCATCCCTCCTTCTCCAGCCACCATTCCTTCTCCAGCCACCATTCCTTCTCCAGCCACCATCCCTCCTTCACCCACCATCCCTTCTTCTCCAGCCACCATCCCTCCTTCTCCAGCCACCATCCCTTCTCCTCCATCCACCATCCCTTCTTTGCCATCCCCCATCCCTTATTCTGTATCCCCATCCCTTTTTCTCCACCCACCATCCCTTTTTCTCCACCCACCATCCCTTTTTCTCCACCCACCATTCCTTCTCCACCCGCCATCCCTTCTCCAGCCACCATTCCCTCTCCAGCATCCCCCATCCCTTCTTCTGCATCCTCCATCCCTTCTCCTCCACCCACCATCCCTTCCCCAGCCACCATCCCTTCTCACCAGGCAGTCCTGTGAGCCTCAGGAATGTGCTCCTATCCATGTCCCAGAAAAACCTCCTCTGTGTCCCCAAAATTCCAGGCTGAACTGCCAGCGCTGGAAATGCTGCACAAACCATCCCTTGGCAATAAAGCTTTTTAGGAATAGAGTTTTTAGGACTTGGCAATGTTTTTCCCTATCCTCAGCTGCTCCAGGGCTGAGCCAGGATGGGAACAGGTCACTCCAGGGTGGCTTCAGCACCTCCTTCCCAATATTCATGGGACTGCTGTGGGCACAGCACTTTGGGCTTTTCACTTGGGATCTCCCAGGGTCAGCCACGATCCAGAACTTTGGGATTGGTGGTTCCTCTCTGCCCTATCCTGCTCCCTTTGGGACCCACCACCAGCAATTGCATTCCCCATCTCCCAGAAGAAGCTGCTGAGATGTTGCTCCTCATGGAGACCAAACTTCTGCAGGTTCTGTGGGGAGCTGGCACCAAGGTATGGAGACCCAAAAATCCTTGGGAATGACCCAGCCAGTGGCCACCAACCCCCACAAAGCCTCCCAGGTGGTGTGGAGCCAATCTGGGCTCTCTGTGGAGGTGAAGATCCAAACCTTGGCAGGTTCACCTCCAAGAGGAGCAGCCCTGGTGCCCTTGCCAAATCCTGCTATGGAAAAGGAGGCACCAGCAGAGCTGGGAAAGGCCTCCCAGGAGCCAGCCTGGCAGAGGCAGATGGTGCAGGAGGGGTGGTGGAGGAGCAGTGTTGGCATCTGTCCCAGGTTACAATGTACAGATGTGCCCAAAAGTCTGTATTCCATCACCATCTGCTGAAACCAGCTGGGGCAGTGATCCTGATCTCTGTGGGAGATATCTCCTGTTAATGGGCCATCTTTAAACCAGCTGGGGCAGTGATCCTGATCTCTGTGGGAGATATCTCCTGCTAATGGGCCATCTTTAAACCAGCTGGGGAAGTGACCCTGATCTCTGTGGGAGATATCTCCTGTTAATGGGCCATCTTTAAACCAGCTGGGGCAATGATCCTGATCTCTGTGGGAGATATCCTCTGCTAATGGGCCAGCTGTTAAAAACCAGCTGGGGCAATGTTCTTCATCTTTCAACTCATCCTCCCTCCAGGAGATATCTCCTGTTAATGGCCATTCAGTCCCAGTTCATGACTGATAAAATTCCATCATCCCACTGGGAGATGTTCCACCCAGGGGGAGGAGCCAAACATTTCCTACCCAGATAAAAACTGAGATTTGGAACACCAGAGCAGCCCTTACCCACTGGTTTCCAGAGGACAAGAGCTGCCAGGATCACTGCCAGGATCACTGCCAGGATTTCTAGAGGATCACAACTTCAACAAGAGCACTTCATCTGCACTGCTGCCACCACCCTAACCAGTGGGGTGTCAGCTTGTATTCTGACTCTGTCACTGGTTTTTTTGTACTATTGCATGGATTTTATTTTTCTATATTTTTTTTCCTATTGTATTTCTGACTTGGAGTCTCTCGCTGGTTTTGCTTTCAAAACCACCACAGCATCTGGTGTGGGAGGCACCTCCTGCCACATGCCAGGGGCTGGGTGGTGCCAGGAGCAGCTCCAGGTGCTCCCATTCCTCGTGTCGCTCCTGGAATTCTCCGTGCCCTGGGCTGGGGCCACGAGGCTCTGCCATGTGGCTCGTGGGAAGTTGGCTGGGAAATGATCCAGGGTTTTCTGGTGGCTCCTCAGCACTGTGGTGACTCTGAGCAGACTCCAGTTCCCAGCTCTGCCTGGAAAGAGAGTTTTCCCCTCCGTGAGGAATCAGCTCCTTTCTGATTCCTTTTCAGGGCCTGCCAGGATGAGAGGAAAAATGAAAATATGCTAAAGCTCCAGCTGGGTCTGAGAGACTCTCCTCGACCCTTCTCTGCAGTCTGTTAGCACCAACTCCACTCTCTTATTCTCATTGATTTTTGAGAGCTCTTGGGCCATCCTACTGAATTCTGAAGCTGTCCTGGCCTCTTTTTTTTTCTTTTTTTTTTTTTTCTTTTTTTTTTTTTTTAATTTTTTTTTAAAAAAGAACACTTTCTTCCCAAAGCAAAAGCTGACTCTCTCTTTCCTTTTCACACAAGGCAAGTGGAGCTCACTTTGAACAAAACACCACAAAGGCAGGAGCAATCCCACATCCCCCCATCCCAGCTTTCCTCCACTGCACCAAAGCAAATTAAAAGGGAATTTTTGAGTTCTCAATCACAATGGGGAAAGTGCAAGAGCTGAGTTTGGATTCAGGAGGGAGGAAATGATCCTTGATCCTTTCCCACAGCTGCTCCCAGCATCCCCACCCTAATATTAGGTGTGCTTGTGGAAAACTGCTCCCAAAAAGCTCCATTTTCTCCCAGGAAAAACAAGCTCCAAAATAAAATTTTATGCAAAACAAGGATCCTTTTCCCCCCTCTCAGCTGCAGCCACAAATTGTCATTTATTGATGAATTTAGTCAGCTTGGATTCTGACTCTGGCAGTGTTTTGGGACTGTCCTTTGTAATACTGTATTTCTATTTTAATTTTCCTAGTAAAGAACTGTTATTCCTAATTCCCATCTCTTTGCCTGAGAACTGCTAATTTCAAAATTATAATAATTTGGAGGGAAGGGGTTTACATTCTCCATTTCAAACAGGCTCAGCACCTCTTGTGTGCCACAGGACTGCAGGAAACGTGGCTTTGTTGCCCAAACCTCTGGCAGAGCCAGCTTTTCTTGGGGAAAAAAAAAAAAAAAAATCCCTTTTCCTCAGCTCAAAGAAAACAGGGGTTTCACGTTGCTCTGACCTGCTGCTTTATTCCCATCTCCACTGCATTTTTCCTCCTGAAAAGTCATCATTTTCCACTTGATCCGCCCCAAGCTCTTTGTACAGGGAGGTGGAACATCCAAGGTGCATTTACAGCATCGCTCTGACCCCGGGGCTCTGTGTTTGGGAAGCTTTGGGGATCTTTCCTGAGCTAAAAGCCTGCTCCACTCGGGTTTCTCATCCTGACAGATTTCCCTGATTCTTTCTTTCTCACTCTTCCAAGGCATTTCCAGCAGGTGAATGTCCCAAGTTTTTTCCTGGGATGAGGCTGGGCAGCTTTTTCCTTGGACAAAACCCACACCAGGAGCTGGCTGATCCTCCCTGGGTCAGGGTGGGTGGTTGGAAGGGCAGCAGGGAGCTGAGCTCTCCAAGGGCACTCAGGGGGTTGCACTGGCAGAATTTTAATAATTCTGATTTTTGGCTCTGTTAACCAGAGGAGTTTTCCCTCAGAGCTGCTCACAGTAGCCACATTCCCAGGATCCAGCCCTCTCTCATTCCCAGGTTTAAGCAGGAAGCATTTTTAGCTCCTCTGGATGTCAAACCTTCAGCTCAGCATCTCCAAGTGATGCTAAAACAGGACAAAGACCCTCCCTGTTGTGCCCTCTCAATTCCAACATTTTACTTGCAGAGTCCATTCATTTCTGCTTTTTTATTTGGTCCTGTTCAACTTGAAAAGAAAGTTTTTTGCTTCCTGGAGCACTGGCATTTGGTGCCAGGCACCCATCTGAGTGCATGGCTCGGGGCCAGCAGCTCCCTGAGGATCTGAGGAATTTCACCCCCAGATGCTGGCTCCAGATCCTGTTTGCTTCCCATGGCAGGGACTGGTGCTGGCATCGAGCTGGAACAGGAACAGCACCCCCAGAAGTTGTTCTGGGAGATGAAAAGAGGTTTTTTTATCTCTCTGCTGCAGATGGGCCCAGCTCAGAGAGGGGATGGGCCCAGCTCAGTGCCAGGACTAACTTGAGCCCAGACATTCCAGACATTCCAGAAAATTGCCCTCTCCAAATTTTTGCCTTTCTGGAGCTGGCACAACCCAGACTGTCCTTCCTGGGTCACCTTTCATTCCTTCCCATGTCCCAGTTCTGCACCCTCACCTGGTGCACAGGTGATCCCTTCCCATGAGCAGATCACTGAATCCCTGGGAGTTGGATCCCATGGGAGATCAGCCCTTTCCTGGCCAAAAGCCCCACCAACCCCACAAATCTTTGCAGGAATGACCCCAAATTCACCTCCCTGATGGATTTTCAGGCCTGCTCAGCAGCAGCCTGGAGGCTGAACTCAGAGTCCTCCTCTTCTTCCCTCCCATGCCCATGGGAAGTGACTTTGGAATGGGACTGGCAGGAATGGGGTGCTCCAGCTTGGAGCCTGGGGCAAGGGAACGAGCCCCCAGCAGGGGAGAGGGTGGGTGAGGGTCCCAGGGTGCACTCAGGAGCTTTTTCTCCCTTTTCTTTCCCTAAAACCCAGGCTGGAACATTCCAGGGTTTATCAGAGTGATCTCCTCTGGCTTTTTGTGGCTGAGCAGGTGGGTGAGTTGGGGATATTCCTGTCTCATCCTTGGAAGGCCCTGCAGGATCCCTTTCCCTGGTTTATTGTCCTGTTGTCACCTCCTGTCCCCACTCCTGGATGAGGAGATCAAAGCCTGGAGCTGGAGAGCACCAGCTCCTCTCTGAGCAGGGTTTCACTTTCCCCAAACAATGGAGGGTTTCTCCTCTCCCAAACCCAGTCCAACTCCAGGAATATACCATAATTTACAGCAAAATACAAACACTTCTGTTCAAATCACTGAATTAATGAGAAAAATTGACCCTTTAAGTGTGGGGCTGGGCTGAGCCTCACTGGTGTCCTCCCCAGGAACGGGCTGGGACAGGGTTGAAGATTTTGGGGATTTTGGGGGAGTTTTGGCTGCTGGGTGGCAACAACTCCATCTGGCAGTGCAGCAGCAGGGACCTATTTCTGTCATCCTCCTGGCACTGGGAGGGCTCAGCCTTTTTTAGGGGCTGGAGGTGCTGCTTGGCTCCCGTTCCCATGGAGGGGGAGCTGCCAATTCCATGACTCAGGGTTCTTTAAGGAAAAGCGGGATGAAAACACCAGGGCTGCTGGCTCCCTCCTCCTGTCTGTCCCGCTGCCAGAGTTCATACAGCTGTTTCCTCCAGCTCAAAACTCGCTGCTAAAAATACTTTGGAAAACTCGAGGATGCTGGCATTCCAAATCGCCTCACTCCGAGGTTTTTCCATGGTTTTTTTTTTTTTCCCCTCTTAGTTGATTTCTCTGTGCAAAGGAGCTGCCCAGGTGCTGCAGAAGGGTTTGGGATGGGTCATGAGCAGGAGGAGGAGGAGGAGGAGGAGGATGGGGCTGGCAGGGACAGGGATGAGCTGAGTCAGAGCTGTGGATGTGACCCCTGGGAATGGCCGGATTTACACCAGCCCCAGGCTGTTCTCAGCCCAGCAGGGAAATATTCCTGCTCTCCCACTCCTCCCCACCTCCTCCTGCTGGCTGTGGCTCAGGAGCAACCCTGGAGCTGCCCACAAGGCAAGATTTGGGCAGCTGGAGCATCCCATATCATCCCGAAAATCCAGATCCCATTTTTCCTTTTTGCTGCTGGCCATAGTCAGATTTTGGGGAAAAGCTGGATTTGGGGCTGTCCTGGAGGGCAGTCCTGCTTTGCCAACCTCTCCAGAGCAACAGGAAAGAGAAGCAGGAATGTGGTGGCTTTTTCTGGGGCATTGGATTCAGCAGCTCCTGTCCATCAATTCTCCCAGGATCCCAAATTATCTCCTGCTCCCACCCTGAGAGGAGAGAATCGAGGTGCTGTAATAAAAAAAAAACAAAAAACAAAAAAAAAAAAACAACCAAAAACAGGGAAAACCACTCTTGCTCTCTTTTTTTTCCCCCTTCTCTGCTGTCCCTCATCCCTGACCCATCCTTGGGCAAGGTGCTGCCCCTCAGAGCAGCCCCACAATTGAAATTGGGAATTGGGATTGGAATTGGGAATTGGGATTGGGATTAGGATTGGAATTGGAATTTGAATTGGGATTTGGATTGGGATTGGAATTGGAATTGGGATTGGAATTGGAATTGGTATTGGGATAGGAATTGGAACTGGAACTGGAATTGGAATTGGGATTGGAATTTGAATTTTAATTGGAATTGGAATTGGAATTGGAATTGGAATTGGAATTGGGACTGGAATTGGAATTGGAATTGGGACTGGAATTCTCCCTGGATGCCGAGATCCAGATGCTCCCTGACTTTCCTCTGCCCTCATCCCCATCTGAGCAGGGAATTACTGCGAGGAGCAGCGTTTCCTTTCAGATATTCAATTCCAGCTCCCTCTTCCTTAATTTAATTCCACCATTCCTCCCTCCCACCCCTGGGGGAAGCGATAGCACATCCTGATATCCGCGGAGAATTCGCTTTGCTTGTCTTTAATTCGGCTGCGCTATCTAAAGGAGGAGGAAAAGAAGAATTTGTCTGATGGGATCTTTATTTTCCTCTCATCCCGTCCTTCCCAGAGCCCTGGGTCGGTGCTGGCAGCACCTTCAGGAGCTGTGGCTCTGTCCCAGTCCCTCCCAGTCGCTCCCATCACTGCTCCAGTTAATCCCTTAATGCTCTCCCGCCACGCTCCCATCTCCCGAGTGTTTCTCTTCCTCCCCGGAGCTATTTTTACGAGGCCTTTTGTTACTTCCTAATTGTCCAAACCACTTTTCCACATTTCTCTTGATAAAGGCAGATTTCTAAAAGCAGTTCGGCATCTCAGCCATTTTAGCCTCATCATCTGTCTCATCCCTTTTATTGTTTAGCAAATGTCCTACTTTTGCTGGAGCATTTTTATTCCCCCCCCCAAGAGAGGGTTTATTTCCCCCCCTCCCTTTTCTTTAACAGCTTTTTCTACCTCTTAAATAATTCCTCTTACACTGATTCCTCCTGCCTTTATTTCACTATTTATTCCCACCCACTCCTCTGCTGGGCCAGCCTCCATGGGCTCTCCCCGTGCTGAGACTTGGGTTTATTTCTTTTATTCCCTTTTCCTCACAAATATTTTTGGTTTTGGGGGGGTTCAGTGCATTTATCAAAAGAGGGGAAGTGCTGGTGCTGGGTTCCACCCACCCACAGTGATGTGCTGGGGGTTGTTTGGCATCTCAGTGGCCAAACAGAGCAGGTTATTGAGGTTTTGGGATTTTCCAGACTTTTTTTTTTTTCAAAAAAATTCACATTCCAACACTTCTGTGGTGCTTCCAGTTGTTGGAGGAAGATCCCAAAAGGCCCTTGGTCCCTCACCCCAGTAAAGAAGAATTTGTTACCTAAATGGAGTTTTTGGAGCTGCCTGGGGACCACTCCAGCAAATTATTTCCTCTCAGGGGGGAAGAAAATGGAGAGGAGACAAAACTTTGCTGCAAGAGGCTGTTGTTTCCAAATATTGGATTAGGAGACAAAAGGGAATCTTGGAGGCAAACAAAGCCTTTCCCTCCAGCTGAGGCAGGGAAGAAGAAAATCCTTCTGGGAGAGGATCCTGAATCCCACCCTGTTTGTACAGGACTCACTTTGCTCTGAGCTCGACAGAATCAGGAGCTTTTTGCTGTTTAAGGCATTTTTCTTACGAGGGAAACAAAAGATGTCAAGAAGATTCAAGTCTAGGTTGGGAACAAACCTTTCTCTGAAACCTCCTGAGGATCCAAACTGGTGCTTGCTGAGCTCAGAGCAGACATTTTTGGGGATTTTGGGGGGAACAGGGGACATTTTAAGATGAAAGGGATGTTCAGCACATCCCTGTGGCTGCCCAGAGCTGAGTGGGAATGGCAGGACAAGCACATGGAGATGGAGCCTGTGCCCAGGAAAATTAGGGCAGCACATCCTGAGGTGCCTTGGTGGAGGGTGAGGGTGGAGGAAGGATCCAGACTGAGAGGATTTGGGGTGTCCATGGGCTCCTGGGTCTGGTGCTCCTGCTTTCTGCTGTGAGTTTGGGACAGGGAGGGTGAGGATGGAGGGAAGGATCCAGCCAGGGAGAATCCAGGAATTCCTCAAATCTGGCTGCAGCTCCTGCTTTCTGCAGTGAGTGTGGGACAGGGAAGGTGAGGATGGAAGGAGGGATCCAGACTGGGAAGATCCATTAATTCCTCAAATCTGCCTACAGCTCCTGCTTCCTCCAGTGAGTTTGGGACAGTGAGGGAACAGGAAAGGTGAGGATGAAGGGAGGAATCCAGCCAGGGAGAATCCAGGAATTCTCCAAATGTGGCTGCAGCTCCTGCTTCCTCTCCTGCCACAGGAAGGGACAGGAAAGGTGAGGATGGAGGAAGGATCCAGACTGTGAGGATCTGGGGTATCCATGGGTTCCTGAGTCTGGTGAAGCCCCTGCTTCCTTCTGTGAGTTTAGGACAGGAAAGGTGAGGATGGAGGGAGGGATTGAGCCAGGGAAAATCCATTAATTCCTCAAATCTGGATACAGCTGCTGCTCCCTGCTGTAAGTGTGGGACAGGAAAGGTGAGGATGGAGGGGAAAACCCAGCCAGGGAGGATCCAGGAATTCCTCCATTCCATTAAATGTGGCTGCAGCTTCTGCTTCCTCCCATGAGTTTGGGACAGGGAAGGTGAGGATGGAGGGAGGAATCCAACCAGGGAGGATCCATTAATTCCCTTTGCCAAGTGAAGGGAAGGGAACTTTCCATCCTGGAGGCAAACAAAGCCTTTCCAAACACCAGAGAATCCACACGGGGCTGAGGTCTCAAACAGGAAACACCTCCCTGAGGCAGGACTGCCCCACAACCACCCCAAAGTACCCACAGCCAGCTGTGGTTTTCTTCTGCTGCTGGATAATGCTGCAGGAATTTCCCCAGGGGCTGCTCCTAATTGTCTGGAGAGTCCCTGGTGTCTGGTGGAAAAAAGGACACATTCCCAGCACTTTTCCTCAGCAGGGCCATTAATTATGTCCTTCACTCCTCTGGCAGGCAGGGGATTCTCACCAAGCCTGTCAGAACATAATTCTCCTCAGATTCCCATTATTGCTGTCAAATCCTGTTCCAGTTGCTTCCTAAAGTCGAAAATGAGGAGGGCAGACACTCTGGCTGTCTCAGGCACAGGAGGGACACCCCATAAACCTCTTTTCCTCAGGAAATCAGGCTTGCAGAAACCAAAATATTCCTTTTTGCTGTTTCTCTGGAGCTCAGCACATCCATGCTGGCACTGCTCTGCAGCCCTCAGCAGAATCCAGGATCTCCCCCTCCTTGGAGCACTCCTGAAAAGTTGTCCCAGCAGAGCCCACAGGGAATGACCTGGAAAAGCTCCTGGAGCAAACCCAGCCCTGGAAGCAGCTGGTGAGCAGCACAGTGGGAGAAATCCCTCTGCCTTGGGGTCTCACCCTGGGAATTCACATGGGCTTTAGCTGTAGGATAATTCCTTTTTTTTTCTTCCCTCTGTGGGGTGCAGAGCTTGCTGCTCTCAGGGAGTGGGAGCAGCTCTATTTTGAGGGCTCAAAAACCAGTTAATGCCTTCCCTGGGATGCACCAATGTCCCTGCTCATGGACAGTTTGGCATTTGCCATCTGCAGGAAGAAAATAAATTAAAAATGTCTTTTCAAGGTGGAATGTTGTCCATCCTTTGTCACCCTTCTGCATGTGAGTGCCAGGGAAAGCAGGAGCCAGCTGGGGATGGAGGAGGGATCCTGAGATCCAGATCCATCTCAGCTCTGGAGCAAACTAGAACAGGAATTAAATGTTTTCTCTCCCTTTTTAGCCTGATGCCTTTTTTAGGATTCTCATGGGAGGCAGGCAGAGCTCAGGGATGTGGGCAGAATAAAGCACTGGCTAAAGGTGGGGGGGAAAGAATTCCAGGTGGGAATAACTCCTTGCAGCAGAGCCAGGGACAGGGACCTGTGCAAGGAGCAAAACACAGCTCAGGAGCTGGAATATAAAATGTGGGAAGAGGAAATGGATCCAGCAGTGGATGAGGGAACAGGACAGGGCAGGACCCTGGGGCAGCTGAGCCAATGTCACCTTGGCCAGGCTGTGCTGGGGACAAGGATTTGGGCTGGGCTGTCCTGCAGGCACAGTCCAGGAGAGTCTGTCCCTTCCCAGAACTCCACAAGGAAAATCCAGGAGAGTCTCTGGAATGCTGGAATGCTGGGAATGATGAAAATGCTGGGAATACTGGGAATGCTGGGAATGCTGAGAATGCTGGAAGCGCTGGGAATGCTGGAAGTGCTGGAAATATTGGGAATGCTGGGAATACTGGGAATACTGGGAATGCTGAGAATGCCGGAGATGCTGGAATGCTGGAAGTGCTGGAAATATTGGGAATGCTGGAAATGCTGGGAATGCTGGGAATGCTTGGAACACTGAGAATACTGGGAATGCTGGGAATGCTGGGAATGCTGGGAATACTGGGAACACTGGGAATACTGGGAATGATGGGAACACTGGGAACACTGGGAACACTGGGAATGCTGGGAATGATGGGAACACTGGGAACACTGGGAATGCTGGGAATGCTGGGAATGATGGGAACTCTGGGAATGCTGGAAGCACTGGGAATGCTGGGAATGCTGGGAATGCTGGGAACGCTGGGAATGCTGGGAACGCTGGGAATACTGGGAATGCTGGAAATGCTGGGGATACTGGGAATGATGGGAACGCTGGGAATGCTGGGAATGCTGGGAATGCTTGGAACACTGAGAATACTGGGAATGCTGGGAATGCTGGGAACACTAGGAATGCTGGGAATACTGGGAACACTGGGAATACTGGGAATGATGGGAACGCTGGGAATGCTGGAAGCACTGGGAATGCTGGGAATCCTGGGAACGCTGGGAACGCTGGGAATGCTGGGAATGCTGGGAACGCTGGGAATACTGGGAATGCTGGGAATGCGGGGAATGATGGGAATGATGGGAACGCTGGGAACACTGGGAATGCTGGGAATGCTGGGAATACTGGGAATGCTGGGAATGCTGGGAACACTGGGAATATTGGGAATGCTGGGAATGCTGGGAACACTGGGAATATTGGGAATGCTGGGAATGCTGGGAATGCTGGGAACACTGGGAATGCTAGGAGCGCTGGGAATACTGGGAACACTGGGAATATTGGGAACACTGGGAACACTGGGAACGCTGGGAATGCTGGAATGTGTCTGCCAAGGCGCAGCAGCCCCGCTGCAGCTCCCTGCCCCCAGCAGATGTTGCTCCACCAGCACTCACCTGCTTCCCAGATGTTCCTGACTAATGAGCAGCTACCTCGTGCTCCTTCCCTTCTTCCAGGGGTCATCCCAGGTCTGAGCAGTTTAAAAATATCCATTTTTTATGGGTAAAAAAAGTGCAGCTCAGCACAGCCAAAGTGTTTTGCTGCGTGTTGGGAAGTTCTGGTGCAGTGACTGGCCAGGATTTGGGGAACATTTTAAACTCCTGTTTAAACCTGGAGTGAAGCAGAAGTGTTAATGCATGATGCATCCCTCACTTTTCCTCCAGGAAACTCCAAGGATGCTGCAGCCATGAAATTCACCCTGATGGAGGTGGGCTGAGTTTCCAAATCATCCCATGCAGGAGATGGAGAGAGACCCCAAATCATCCCATATAGGAGGTGATGGGGAATCCCCCATGTAGGAGGTGGATGGAGAGAATCCCCAAATCATCCCATGAAGGTGATGGAGAATCCCCAAATCATCCCATGCAGGAGATGGAGAGAGACCCCAAATCATCCCATGAAGGAGGTGATGGAGAATCCCCAAATCATCCCATGCAGGAGGTGGATCCCAAATAATCTCATAAAGGAGATGGACTCAGAGCCCCCCAAATCATCCCCTGCAAGAGGTGGAATCAGAGCCCCAGATCATCCCATGGATTAGGTGGAATTAGAGTCCCAAATGATCCCATGCAAAAGGTGGATGGAGAGATCCCAAATCATCCCATGAAGGAGATGGACTCAGAGCCTCCCAAACCATCCCATGCAGGATGTAGATGAAGAGATCCCAAATTTTACCTGCTGGCAGTGGGGTCAAAGTCCCCCAAATCATCCCATGCAGGAGGTGGAGTCAGAGCCCCAAATCCAGGATGCCCCATCTGCTCTTTTTCCAGGGGATTTTGGAAGGGGATCAGCACCCTGCCCCTGACATCTCCACTGAGCCATATTATTGGGTTGGGATTAAATAGAAACCCCTTTGCAGGTGGCAAATCTGTAAAAATGAATCAGTCCTGGAGCCAGCGTGGTGAGAGGGAGGCAGGAGCCCTCAGCTCCAGCAGCACTCACAATCCAGGGGGAAATGAGTGTGTGGATAAAGAATGGGCACTGGGAAAATCAAACACATTATTGTGGGGAAGATAAGTCTATTAAAGCCTTGCTGCAGAGGCTGCTGATGGATTTCAGAGTTCTCTGCCTCTGGCTGCAGCTCTTCCCCACCCACCCAGAGCTCTCCGTGCATCCAGCTCACCTGCACGGACATTCCTGAAGTGGCTTTTAGTGAGCTCAAGGGTTACCTAAGAACAGGGGCCAGAATTAAGGGAATAAAAATCAGTTTATTTAATTTTATTCAAGGGCCTTCAGGTAATTTTGGGCAGATGAAAGTCCCCAGGGGCTATACACAAAATGGACCATGGGTCATGGGGTTTTTACACTTTTATAAGTTTGGTCCATTTGCATATTGGGGTTAATCTTCCAATTACAGCTTCAGATGTAATTCAGATGAAGTCATTTACTCCAAATTTTCTCCCCCCAACTCACTTTTGTTTCCATTTCTTGGGGTCTGAAGCAGTGAGGTGTCCTTGATTGCCAGGCCAGACAGGAATTGTTGTGTCTGCCCAGAATGGGAGCAGCAGCTCACACTGGGGATGGAGTTTGGAGTGATCCAGGGTTACAAATAAATGAAAATATAAAAGCTAAAATCCAAAGGGATCAGTGGAGCTGGGTGAATTTGGGAGCACAGCACTCTCATCCCCCAGTCCTGCTGGGGTTCCAGGCTCTGCCCCCACCCCTGATGGGGACAGCATTGCACCAGGGTTATCCCGGAGGGAAAAACCAAACCCACAGTTTCCATGCTCAGCTGCAGGATGGGATGGGCTGGCAAAGCTTGGCTTCATCCCAGCACCTCTGGGTGCTGACACCCTCCTTTTCCCTCTCCTTGCACCACCTGAGCTGCCCTGAGATGGCTGGAACCCAGCAAGAGGGGGTGATGAGGGGACCTGTGGGGTCTCCAGGATTTCATCAGGCAGGGAATCCCCCACTCCTGTCCACAGCTACCCCGGGTGCTGTGTCCTGCTCTCCTTTTGGAACTCTGTCCCTGCCCCATCACCCCTGGGTGTGCTGGCAAAGGGGGACAACACCCCTGGCCACCCGTCCTGGCTGTGGTTTTGCTGTCAGTGCTGCTCCAGAGGATAAAGGCAGCTCCTCACTCACCAACCTCGAGCTCCTCACCCCACCTGAGCACAGCAAAAGCTGCTTCTCCTCTCCCTCAACCCCAAAGCAGCACCAAGGTCCCCATGGACCCATGGACAGGAGGGATGGGGTCACCCCACAGCACTGAGCTGCCTGTGCTGCCCTAATTAGGAACACCCCAATTAATCAGTGCATTGCAGCTCTGAGAAGAGCCTGTGTTGTTCTGCACTGACCTGAAAGGATTTGTCAGCTGTGGCAGGGGACAGTGTCTGCTCCCATTCCAGCTTTCCCTTCTGATCTGGGCTTGGGTTCCCTGGCTTGCTCTTTTTTTTTTTTTTTTTTTTTTTTTTTCTTTTTTTCCCCTCAAAGAAAAAAGGGTTTTATTTGTGTTTCTCCTTCAGCAGCAGGAAATTTCCAAAGGAACAGCCACTTCCAGTCAAAGTCTATCCTTTCTGAACGGGCTGGGGAGGTTTTCTCCTGTTTCTTTTTGAACTTCTCCAGGATGAGACTGGCAAGGTGGGAATGGGGTGCTCTGTGCAGGGACATGGGAGGGGACAAGCTGTGTGATAACTGTCCCACAGCCTGGTGACAGATCCAGGGAAGTGGCTTTGGGGTGTTCCTGCCTCCACTCCAGTCTGGAGCACAGCTCAGGCTGGGCTGAGTTTATCACCCCACACAGGGCAGGGAGGTTCTTGTTTCCAGCTGGGCTCAGTGCTGGGCTTTGGGGACACAGGGAGGACAGGTGGGGATTGGTCTTCTCCCCCAGGTAACAAGAGGAAATGGCTCCAGGGGAGGTTTAAGTTGAAATTAGGGGAAATGTCTTCATGAGACACTGCTGCCCAGAGCAGTGGTGGTGTCACCATCCCTGCAGGGGTCTCACAGCAGCCTGGATGTGGCACTTGGGGACGTGTCAGTGGCCTTGGCAGTGCTGACATCGAGCTCCATGACCTGGGAAGGCTTTTCCAACCGAAATGACCCCACAATTCCATGTCCATGGTGCTGTGAGGAAAAGCACCACGATCCATCCCTGTTTCTGCTTCCTGCCCTTCTCCAGACACCAACCCCTTCCCCAGCCCATGTGTCACTGCCTGGAGATGGGGATGGTGAGCAGGGCACAGATCAGCCTGAGCAGAGGTGGGATCTCAGCTGGAGCCTGGGATTGCCCCATCCTGCAGTGGGAAATTGTCCCACTGCCATTGTCACAGCTGAAAGGCAGGAGAAAAGGGGGCATTTATTGGGATGGTCCTGGAACCGTCAGCCACAGGCAAGATGGAATTTTGGGGTGTGTGAGAGCTTCTGGGCACCATTTCCTTGCTCAGATCTGCACCAAAGGAGCTCAGGGGTGTTGATTTAAAGCACTTGGCTCCATCCCAGAGCGATGCTCGCGGTGCCGAGGGCAGAGCAGCAGTTTCTCCTTCTCCTCCCTGGGCTCCCACCCCGGGGGAAGGTTCCTGCAGCACAGAGGCGGCTCCAGCCCGGGACTGGCGTGTGAAGAACGAGCTGGATGCGCGCTGTGCGATTTGGGGAATTACAGAGCGGGGAGGCAGCGGCGGCTCGGAATATTGGGGATAAAATAACATCAATAACAGAGAGAGCCGAAGAGAACCAGGCAGGGCTGCCCGTCCGCTGGCTGATTTAGGATTCACTTTGAAAACAGATTCCCCTTCAGGGAAAAAAAGCGTGCGAGCCCTTCCGCAGCCGCCGTGCGCTCCCGGCAGGAGGAGCTGGGGAAGGGAAGGACTGCGGGAAAAAGCGGAGTTTTGTGGGGCCAAACCCTCCGGGAGAGGGGCTGGGATGGAAATTCCCACTCGTAAATGGAGTGTGAGTGGCCAGGCTTTGGCTGGGAGTGGTCACCGGGCAGGGGGAGAAAGAAGAGTATGGAAAAAGATCTAGAACTTATAATGATGTATTTAAGATGAGTTGAGTGTTTAGATAGATCCATCAGGATAAGGGGAAAATATATTTAAAGAACAGAAATAAGAGTGTGGGAAAGGATACGGAGTTTATAATGACATATTAAAGTAAGTGAAGTGTTGAGATATAGAAGTGAGGTGTTGAAGTATAGAGACGGGGAAAGTGTGTTTGAGGAGCAGAAATATGTGTGTGATTATTTAGAATCTCTGTTAAGGAGAAATGGTTTTAATGTTCCAGATAAAAAGTTAAGAGAATTGTTAATATATGTTAGAAATAATTTTCCAAATGTAGATCCTGATTCTGTTTTAAGTGAAACTTCCTGGGATCGAGTTGGTCTGGAACTTTTTGACGATGTTTGTTTAGAAGGCAGAAAAGCTCCTTTGTTATTTTCCTCTTGGGAGAGGCTCGTCCTGAGCGCAGGAATCCAGCCCATCCCTCTGGGAAGAGCTTCAAAGGCTCTCCCTCCCCAAACACCTTTCCTGCTCGTAGCCTCTGCTCTGCGCTCTCATTTCTTTTCAAACACCGCCTAATCACGCTAATTAATACATCCTGGGGTAATTCTTCCTTGTTTCCATCGAGCTGAAATCAGCTTTTATCAGCGTTTTGCCCTGGCCAGGTCCTTGTGCTTTATCCCACCCTGGTGCTCCTTCCCCATCTGTTTTCTCCTCCCCGAAGGTGGCACCACAATGATTGGAATTGCCCTTTACAGCCAAAATTGATCATTTTGCCCTTTGATCTTGCTCTCTTCTTGCCTCCCGTTGCCCTGTGCCAGCAGGAGCGATGAGGGGCACTGGGGATGGGTCAGCACAGGCACACAGGTGGTTTTTTCTCCCCAGAAAATGTTTATTTTTTATCTTTTGAAGCACAAACACCCTCCTGCTTTGTCCTTGTGGAGCCTGCGGGAGAAGGAGGGTCTCAGGTCCACCAGATATCGATGGGAGCTGCGTCCCCACCTCATCTCTCCAGGGGAAAAAGGGATGTTCAACCCCAAATTTCCGTGGCTGGGGAGCTGAGAAGGTTTGTGGGTTCCTACACGAATCACTCCAGCTTGTGGCCCTGTCTGGGGTCAAACCCCCTTCCCACCCCCCGGCACGCACAGACAGAGCAGGGGCGGTAATGGAAGCGGCTGCGGGATGTTTTTGGCACATTTACTGATATTCCCCGGGGGGATTCCTGCTGAGAGCCGAGCCCTCCCTCGCTGCTGTCCCCCTGTCCCTCGGCGCTGCTGTGATCGATCCCCGGCGTCACCCCGGGCCGGGTCAGAGCCCTCAGCACGGTCATTAATCTTCATCAGATGTGCCAGGGCGGCTCGGAGCCTTCAGCCAAACCCCTCCGTGCCCAGGGAAGGGGCAGGAAGGCGGAAAAGTTGATTTTTGGACACCTGTGTTTTAAAGAGCACAGGTATCAGAGCGTGCCCTTGCTGTCACCCTCTCCCTTCCCGTCCCGATCTCCCCTTTCACAGCCCCCAAAAGGATCAGAAGGACACTATCGTTATTTCCTTCCCTTCTTTTCCCTGCAATTATTTGCATTGAAAATCTCAAGAGAATTTTGCCTCTGGCTAACACCCCCCCCCACTCCATCCCTGCACTACTTCTGAAAGCATTCCCGAAATATTCGGGGTGATTTCCAGCTGTCTGACCATTTAGAAGGGCCAAAAAATGATCAAATTCCAGCAGCTGCTCAGTGCGGGGGACTTTGCTGCTGCATTAGCTGGATCAGCTTGGAAAATGTATCCTTCAATCAGTTTAAGCCCCTAGGCTTGATGTAATTTTACTGCTGCCTGCTCTCTGAGGTGCTTTTACGGCTGCTATCTGTGAGTATTTACAGCAAAGTGAGGAGAGGCTTGGCTCGGTTTGTCCCCGCCAGCCCCAGGCTTGGCACGGAGGTTTTTTTCCAGGGATTCATCCTGCTCTGCCACGAGCAAGGAGCGTCTTTCTGCACCAGCAAAACCTCCAGGCTGGGCAGGAATTGGTCTTTAAATCCTCCCATCCCAGGTTTTTCCCCCCCAAGGCTTGAATTTGCTGTAGGTGCAGCTCCTCCTGGATTTACGACGGAGCTCTCTGATTTTTTTTTTTTCCAGGTTTTCAGGAGGAAAAGCCTCCCTGGAGATGAGGAAGCTGCGAACGAAGCGGTGATGCTGCCGAGAGCTCGACGCTTTCCCTCAGCCTGGAGCCGAGCTTGGCTTTAAACCAGGCTCAGAACACTCGCCAGGGCTGGGCGTGCGCTTAATCCCAGCTCCGCCGGACTAAAGGACGAGGTTTAAAGTTTAGCACGAGTTTAAACCTCTCTGCGAGCTGCAGCCAAATTCTCCGATCGCAGCTCCGCAGCGAATGGAGCTAATTGCGCATTGTGCGCGCTGGGCGAGCCCTCGCCTCCAAAATCGCCGCGATTAATTCTTGGGAAGGTTCTGCAGCAGCTGCACGATCCACACCAGCGGTGCTTCCAGCTGGGTTTGTACGGCGAGCTGGAGTTTTGCTCACTGAGTAGAAAAAGGGATTTATTAGAGTAGCCTGCGGTTGTGTTTTGGGTAGCTGGGGTAAATCTGAGTAAATCCACTGAGCAAAAAACTCACAGGGAATCAGAGCAGGGAGAGGAGAAATGATGGGAGCCTTCGCTGTGGTCTGTGTGCTTGTCCTGCACCCTGAAATTTGGGAGATTTCTGCTTCTCTGCATCCTCCCGTGCATCCAGGGGATGTCCCTGCTCCTGGCAGAGGATCAGCACTGTCTCCTCCATCACCTCTGGGGGCTCCTGGGCTGCTCGTGTCCCAGGGACTGCAGTGACAGCCAGGTTGTGACTCCTGGGGACATTCACCCTCCCTGAAACAGCTGATCCCACATCCAAGAGCCTTCAGCTCCATCCAGCTTCCCTTCCCTCGGGTGAAACCCATCCTAAACACACCCTGTGCCCATGCAGGACCCTGTAAATGGTTTTTATCCCCTATTTTGTATCCCACCCTGCAGATAATTCAAGTTAATTCACACACATGGCCCCAGAACTGCCATGACCTTCCCCAGCATCTGCCCTTGACCTTTGACACGTCCTTCTGCAGTTGTTTTGAAACAGGATGGATGGATGGATGGATGGATGGATGATGGATGATGGATGGATGGATGGATGATGGATGGATGGATGGATGGATGATGGATGGATGGATGGATGGATGGATGGATGATGGATGGATGATGGATGGATGGATGATGGATGGATGATGGATGGATGGATGGATGGATGGAAATGCTCCAGATTTGGGCGGCAGGGACAAAAAACTCATCCTGGGATTTTGTAGCTGCCCTTTCATCTCACCACAAGGGATGGACCCCAAACTGATTCTGTTTTCTGGGACAAAGCCCCTTTGTCCATCCCTCTGTCCGTCCCTCTGTCCATCCCTCTGTCTGTCACACCTCAATTTAGCCAAGGCTGAGCCTTGGCCATGCAGATGAAGGTGAAGTTGTTACTGTGCTAAATGGAATTCATTAATCAAGGGGAAGAGAAGATCCTGAAGGGAAGGGCTCTCGTTCATCCACTCCCTGCCACCTCTAATGGAGATTTTGTTTGCCAGCATCTTCATTGTGCCTTTACAAACAAACTGTAGGTTTGCTGATAAATGAAATTGGATATTGGAAGATGGAAGAAGCAATGGGGAAAAACCATGAATTCTATAAGAATTAAAAATTAAAAGGGAGGGTTGTACATGAGAGGGGAATCTCAGGTGTCAGGTGTTTGGGAAGTCTGTGCCTCTCAAGTACCTCAGCCAGTGAGGAAAGAGAGAGGGAAATGTGGCTGGGAAATTGGGATAAAAAGGGAGGCTGTGTCCTCCAAAAATCTGAGAGATCCCAGGGCAATGCCCCATGGCCTCTGCCATTATTCGAATAAAGCAAAAAGGACTCCTCTGTCTCCTTTTTGGACACAAACCTCTGGTGTTTGTGGGTTAATTTTCCTGACAGACCAATCCCAGTTTTATGACAAAGGCTCAGGCTGAGCCTGCTCCACCCTTTAAAAACAAAATCCCCTCTCTCCTCCCCCAGGCAGATTCCCAAGGGGTTGGGTGGATCCCTGGAGCCCACCCCAGCAGCAGGGCTGGTGCAGCCCCAGCCCTCCCCTCTCTGGCCTGCCAGGCAGCTCCATTTATTTATTGTTTTAATCCTTTTGTTGGGATTGCAGTTCTGTGATCCCATTTAAAACCATTGATTTACCATCCAGGCCTCAATAAGCAATTTGGAGCAATTGGAGCTGTTATCTCACTGTAGATCACTTGCTGCTGGTAGAGAGAGGGGGAAAAGGAGGGAAAAGAGAGAAAAGAAGGGAGAGAAATGGCTGGAGCTCCCCACAGCCAGCCTGGATCCATCCCTGTCTCCATTGCACATCTCTGGAAGGCTGGGAGGTGTTTGAGCCCTGTGCCAGGAGCAGGGAGACACTCTTGGCTCCCTTTATTGGGATTTATTCTGGATTTGCCAGCACAAAGGGCCTGCAGGACAGAAAAGATCCAAGGAAGGGTCAGAATTTGGGAATAAACTGGATTTTTCCACTGACTGGGCATGGACAATCACAGCCATGGGCACTCGTGGGAAGTGTCCCCAGCAGCAGTGCTGGAGTTTTTCTGCTTGGATTCCAAAGTTTCTCCTCTCTCTGCTCAGGTTTGAGCTCTGGATTCCTCCTTCCCTCCAGGCTGCCTTTGCCTCCTGTGTTTTGTGCTGCACCCTTGGGAAAACACCTTTTTGGAGGAGGAGGGGAAAGGAAAAGGAAATCCCAACCTGGTCAGAGGGAAATCTCTGCATCAAAACCTCCCCTACTCCATTGGGCAAAACCCAATTTAAAGGATGGAGGGGCAGGATAAAACACTCCACGCTGTCATTTTTAGCAATAAACTCCCAGTACCTTCACAGCCCACCTAGAAAAGAGTCCAGGTCTTCAAAAAAAAAGCCCAGCTGAGGTGGATTTTGGGGTGTTTGTGTCTTTTCAATGGTCAGAATGAAATCAGAAGAGCCCTAGGAGGTGTCCATGCTGATGGATGAACTCTCTGCTGGCCAAAACCTCCAAGACAAACCCTAAATCCAAAATCTGCTGGTAGAGAGAGTGAGAGCATGTGGCAGATGTGAGCACTGCAGTGACTGAAAACAAATTGTGAACGTTCTCAGAGTGGGGAGAAAATAAATCAGTGATGAAGCAGCTGCCTGAGAGCTGTGGCAATGACAGCTTTAAAAACACCCTGGTGAAGTGATCCAGCTGATTTCCAGAGGTTTGGGAGGTGTTTTTTGGGACAGGGATGTGCCCTGCTGGGAATCACCTCAGGAAGGTTTGGTGGTGAAATGACACTGAGCTTGTTGCTGCTGCTCCCAGAAATTCCTGGTTTGTGTTTCTGCCCCCTCCAGTGCTTGGTGCTGGAGTGGGGATCACCCCAGAGCTTTCCATGTGCTCTCATGCTCACTGGGATGCCCAGTTTGGGTACCACACCCAGCCCCCAGGCTGACCCCAGCCACTGGAACCAGCAAAAACCACCCAAGGAAACACCTCCTAAAAAAAAAAAAAAAAAAAAAAACAAAAAAACAACAACCCTTCCAAGCTGTAAAGGTCCCCAAATTCCCAGTTTTTCTCTGGGAAAGAGAAAGATTTTTATGTGATGGGTTGAGCTCCCTCTGAGACCAAACCCTTAAAAGTGCCCCAAAAGGGAAATTTCCATGCTGGAGGGCTCATCCTGGTCCTGGGGCTGCTGGATCCCATGCCTGTGCACCCACAGCTGTTTTTCCAGAGGCATTTTGGCATCTCCAGCTGTTGGCAGAGCAGAGCCAAGGCCATTCCTGCCAGAGACCTCCACAAACTCAATATCTCCTTCCCAGCTGAGCCAACACAGATTTATTTGGGCTTTTTCTTCTTTTTTTTGGTTCTGGAGTCATTCAGAAAAAAAAAAAATAAATCACTTTCCAGAGACATCATCTGTGCTCTGCCTCGGTTCCAGTCAAAATCAAAAGGGCTTGGGTTGATTTCCAGCTTTTAGAGGTAAAAAATAAATAAATGCAATCAAAGGACGTGTCAGGGGGGAAGGAACTCCAGATCAAAAGATTGAGGCAGCTCATTGAGAGCCAAGGAAACATGTCAAGAGGAAATATTTTTATTTCTGAATGTGAGTTGTTTTGGTTGGGTTTTTTTTTTTTTGGTTTTTTTTTTTTTTTTTTTGGTCATTTTTCTCTAAGAGTTTTCAGCCACAAACCATCAGGTGCAGCAGGGATAAATCCAAGGGTTTTATCCCAGCAGGGATAAATCCAAGCTGGGATAGTGAGAGGGGGTGAAGGTGTCCAGGAGATGATTTTTAAGGTCCCTTCCAACCTAAAATCATTCCATGATGCAGCAAGTCCCTGTGGGAATCTGGGGTGGGGACAGAGATTCCCTGTGGAGGGACTGGGGTGGATCCAGAGGGTTGGGATCACCAGGATGGGGGTCAGGGGGTGGGCACAGCCCTTTGTGGGCACTAGAGATGAAAGGTGGGGCTGAGAGATGCTCATGGAGCTCTCCCAGAGCTTCTCCAGCTCTCCCCAGCTCCAGAAATCCCTGTCTGGTTACACCAACCCCAGAAATCCCTAATGGGGTTACACCAACCCCAGAAATCCCTAATGGGGTTACACCAACCCCATAAATCCCTGTCTGGTTACACCAACCCCAGAAATCCCTGACTGGTTACACCAACCCCATAAATCCCTCACTGGTTACACCAACCCCAGAAATCCCTAATTGGGTTACACCAACCCCATAAATCCCTGGCTGGTTACACCAACCCCAGAAATCCCTAATGGGGTTACACCAACCCCAGAAATCCCTGTCTGGTTACACCAACCCCATAAATCCCTGACTGGTTACACCAACTCCAGAAATCCCTAATTGGGTTACACCAACCCCAGAAATCCCTCACTGGTTACACCAACCCCATAAATCCCTGGCTGGTTACACCAACCCCAGAAATCCCTGGCTGGTTACACCAACCCCAGAAATCCCTGGCTGGCTACACCAACCCCAGAAATCCCTCACTGGTTACACCAACCCCATAAATCCCTGACTGGTTACACCAACCCCAGAAATCCCTAATGGGGTTACACCAACCCCAGAAATCCCTCACTGGTTACACCAACCCCAGAAATCCCTGGCTGGTTACACCAACCCCATAAATCCCTCACTGGTTACACCAACCCCAGAAATCCCTAACTGGTTACACCAACCCCAGAAATCCCTGAGTGGTTACACCAACCCCATAAATCCCTCACTGGTTACACCAACCCCAGAAATCCCTAATGGGGTTACACCAACCCCAGAAATCCCTCACTGGTTACACCAACCCCAGAAATCCCTGAGTGGTTACACCAACCCCAGAAATCCCTAATGGGGTTACACCAACCCCAGAAATCCCTCACTGGTTACACCAACCCCAGAAATCCCTGGCTGGTTACACCAACCCCAGAAATCCCTCACTGGTTACACCAACCCCATAAATCCCTGGCTGGTTACACCAACCCCATAAATCCCTCACTGGTTACACCAACCCCAAAAATCCCTGGCTGGGTTTTTCCAGATTTTTCCCACCTCCACTGCCAATACAACTCAGAGAATCCTCTCCTTTCTCCAAGTAATCCCAGAACCATCTGAGCAGCAATTTTTCATTTTTTTCCAGGAATTGAGACACCTCCATGTCCCTCCCCAGCCCCAAAGCTGTTTATTAACCTGCTCAGTGGGGTCCTGCCAGATCAAATGTATTTCAGTGCTGGGACAGGCAGGGATGGGCTCCCAGGATCATTTCCCTGGCATTGATCTGGGCAGAGCTGCTGCTGCCTCAGCACTTTGGAGCCCAGGATTTCATCAGTGGAGTGCTCAGCCCTCACTAATTGGATTTGTGTCGTTAGGGTGATCCCTGCCTGCTCCAAGGATGCTGGGCTGGGATTTCAGCAGGGACAGGGAGCCAGAAAGGCCTGAGCCTGCAAGGTCAGGCAGGCCTGGGCTGTTGGGACATCAAATATTGGGACATCAACCATCAGGACTCCTGCTAGAGGCAGGGACAGAGCTGGAGCTGAATTTTGGGCTGAAGGAGGATTTCATTTTCATTTTTAACAGGCACCTTGCAATGGACAGAATCAAACCCAGGGTCAGAGAGGGTGTGAAAACAGGCTGGGATTAATTACTGAGAGTGAATTAATGCAGCATTGATTAAGCTGCATCCCAAACTGCAGCCCTGAGCCTGCCATGGATTGAGGGTGTAGCAGTGGCAGGATAAACTGTCATGGGTGGGTGAAGCTTTGTCACCCAGAGGGGCTCTGCTCCTTGTCCCTGACAAATATTCTGTTTCCATCCCCAGATTGTTTTTCCAGGTATGTCTCAGTTTAAGCCATTTTTTCCTCAGTCTGGTTTCTCCCCATCCTGTGGAGCAGCTCTTTAGATTTCCAATGAAGACAGAGAGCTGTGACCAAAACCAGCTGTAAACACACTAATTTGTAGGGAATGAAAATCCTTTTTTTTTTTTTTTTTTTTCTCCTGGCCAAAAGGCTTTGCTTTACCATGCCTGGGGAAAAAAAAAAAAAAAAAAAAAAAAAAAAAAAAAAAAAAAAAAAAGAGTTTTGGCTGTGCCTCAAAACTCAGGTATTTGGGAGGTGTTTGCCCTCCCAGCCTGGTTTTCAATCATGTCCAAGAGGAGCCCTTTGCTGGAGGGAGCAGGGCTGGCAGATGGATAATTGGGAGCTGTGTCACAGAGGGTCAGACAAGCGGCTCTTCCCTGACCTTTAAATCCAGGAACTCACAAAATTGGGGCTTTTCTGCAGCCAGGCTGCCAGGACAGCATCTGCTGCCTGCCCTGCCTGGCCGTGCCACGGATCCAGGAGTAGCTGGATTGATCCCAAACATCCCACTGGATTGATCCCAACATCCCTCTGGATTGATCCCAACATCCCTCTGGATTGATCCCAACAATCCCTCTGGATTGATCCCAAACATCCCTCTGGATTGATCCCAACATCCCACTGGATTGATCCCAAACATCCCTCTGGATTGATCCCAACATCCCTCTGGGCTGATCCCAACAATCCCTCTGGATTGATCCCAAACATCCCTCTGGATTGATCCAAACAATCCCTCTGGATTGATCCAAACCATCCCTCTGGATTGATCCCAACATCCCTCTGGGTTGATCCCAAACATCCCTCTGTGTGTGAGTGCTCCACAGGGGACAGGGAATGCTGGTGTGGGACCCCCAGGGACAGCTGGGTCAGCCCCCAGCAGTGCCAGGGTGATCCCAGCAGTGCCAGGATGATCCCAGCAGGGACAGGATGATCCCAGCAGGGACAGGATGATCCTGGCAGGGACAGGAATAAACTCCAGGAAATAATTCCCAGCGGTGCTGAGCTGGGAGAATGAAAACGAGTCTGCTGCTTTATGGGAAGCTCATTGAAAATGCAGCTGTGGTTAAAGGATCCATCCTGATCAGGATCCTTTACTGAAAGCCCAGGGGTTTGGAGGAGCAGCCTCTGCCCCAAATCAGGGAATTCCTTTACACACAAACTGTAGGTTTGCTGATAAATTAAACTGGGTGTTGGAAGATGAAAGGAGCAATGGGGGAAAACCATGAATTCTATAAGAATTAAAAATTAAAAGGGAGGGTTGTACATGAGAGGGGAATCTCAGGTGTCAGGTGTTTGGGAATTCTGGGCCTCTCAAGTACCTCAGCCAGTGGGGAAAGAGAGAGGGAAATGGGCTGGGAAATTGGGATAAAAGGAGGCAGCATCCTCCAAAAATCTGAGAGATCCCAGGGGAATGCCCCATGGCCTCTCCCTTTATTGGAATAAAGCAAAGAGGATCCCTCTGTCTCCTTTTTTGGACATAAACCTCTGGTGTTTGTGGATTAATTTTCCTGCCAAAGGGAACGACATCCTCGTGCAGAGGAGGAGCCCCAAAATTTGTTATCTGACGTGTTTTCCTATCCCCGGAGATTTTCGGGAGCCGGAGCTGAGCTGCAGCTGGTGCCGAGACAGGAGCATCCCTCGTCTCTCCCCAGGGAGGGATCTGCGCTGAGCCAGGCAGCAAAACCTGCGAGCCCGCAGGAATAACGGCGCAATTAGCAAAGTAATTAAACCGCAAATCCTGCCCCGGCAACGCCAGCAGCAGGGGAGGGGGGACAGCGCCGGGTCCTGCTCGGATTGAACCGCCCCGCACTGACAGAGATGTTTTTATCCCGGAAAAGTCTCTCCCACGCTGTCGGGAGCATCCCTCCGTCCCCTGGGATGTGGTTTTGGGGTCCCCGTTCCCTGACAAGTGTCCCCACCTTGGGGACACGGCTGGAGCATCCCCAGGGGAGCACAAGGGGGTGGGATTGGGGGAAAAGGGTCCTGAGTGAGGTTAGGGGTTGAGAGAAAACCCAAGGTGTGAGGAAATGATGGAAGGGATGCAGGAGAAGGGAAGGGGCTGAGCTCAGCACAGCATAATCCGAATTTTTCACCCTCCTTTGGTCCCTCCTCTCCCTGAGCACGGAGGCATTGGTGCTGTGGGGTTTTATAGGGGCTTAAAGGATTTGGGGAGGTGGGGACACCAGGGTGCAGGTCCCCAGCTCTGCCTCCTCCTCACAGGTGGCTCCTGCAGCCTCACAAGGCCAAATTAAAATGCAAATGTGTCCCTGCCTGCTGGGAGCAGATAGTGAGCCACTAAACAGGGAAAAGGCAGCAGGGATAAACACAGGGAGGGGAGCTGGGAGCAAGCTGCTTTTTCATTATTTTACCCTTTTTTTATTTTTTCTGTGACACTGCTGTTCAGCTGGGGATTGTTGAATCAATCTGAGGCAATGCTGGGTTTGGGGCAGCACAGGTGGGTTCAGCATTGCCATCAGCCCCCAGCTGCAACCTCCATCTCCACATCTCCAACAGCACTCTGGGGTCTTTAAAAAAAAATCCCAGATGGATCATTCCTATGGGAAAAAAATAAACTCACAGTGGCAGGAGTGAAGAGGACCAGACACCATCAGAGCCTTCAGAGTTCCCATTTTCCTGGGGTTTGTCCCTGGGTGTTTTGCATTTGCTGATGGACTTCCAGGGCATCAAAGCTTTGGAAAAATTGGTGGGGAGCTGCTTTCTTGATATTCTGAATTCCCAGAGGGACTGGCATGGGAGGTGAGACTCAGGGGAGTGTATTTAGGGGTGTCTGTAAGTGCACCCCTGCCCCTGAGCAAAGCTTTTATATATATATATATATAAATAAAGCCTTTATATAACTCTTTTTTTAAAAAAGCCTTTATAGATATATATATATTTATCCATATATATAGATAGATATATATATAAATAGAGGGATATATATAAATAAATATATATGCACACTCCCATTAGAGATGCATATATATGTATAAAGTCTAAATACATCCATATGTATGAAGTATAAATATCTGCATCTAAAGGTACCAATGGATAGGTGGAGCCACCCAGAAGGGTTTGCTCTCCTCACCCAGGAATGACAGGAATCAGGGATACTGGGATGCTGGCCACAAACTGGGGGCACTGAGAGCATCCTACAAACACCATGGGTGCTGCCTCCCCAGGGATTCTTGGATCTGAGCTGGATCCATCAGCTGGAATGGGAAGTGATGGGCTGGAAAGCACTGCTGATGTTCAGTGTCAGACCTTGGGCTTGGATACAGCTGGGACAGCAGCCAGGAGAAGTGGGAAAAGCTGGCAGGGCTGGCCAAGCTCCCTGATTCCCGTGGATCTGTGCCTGTGGTCTCCATCTTCCACCTCCACAGCCCCAGGATGAGCTCATGGACTGGAGTCAGGCACTGCCAGCTCTTATCACAACTATAAAATTTTATTCCACCTTTTCTGACTTTCCCTCCTCTTTTTTCTTCCCTTTTTAATTTTTTTTTTCTCCCCTCCCCACAAATATTCATTTATGGTAATTGACAAGGAGTTCCAGGCAGGGGAGGCAGCTGTGTTAATTTTCCTGCTCAGAGCCACAATCAGCTCCGTGGCTGGTTCAGATAAGGGGGCAGAGTAAAACCAACTCCCTGCATGTCCTGCCTGCCCTCTGAGCAGGTCTCAGCCCCCTGGATTTATATTGGTATGGATATATATGGATATATATGGATATAGAAAACCAGCAGAGAGCTCTCAGGTAAATTTTAAGGCCAGCCAGGGGAGAAACTTTCACAGACCCGAAATTGATAAACTCCTTAAAGAGGCTTTTGAAACACCACACGCCACCCAGAGCAGGGCTCACCTGCCAGGGAAACTGAGGCACAGGTGGGGCTGCTCTCTGCCCACCCAGGCTGCCCAAGAGGGGAGGATTTTGGAGGGGAAACCCTCAAAACCACAGCTTTGACCCCAAAATGTTCAGTGAAAGCTGAGCCATCCCCCAAACCCCAAAGCCACCAGGGCTCACCCCCAAATGCTTTGGGACCCCCCAAGGCACCACAGCAGAAACAGGGCCTGTGACAGTGCTGCCACTTGCTTTTTGTTTCATTTTTTATCTTTTCTGGTCTTTTATTTAAGAAAAAAAAAAAAAAAAAAAAAAAAAAAGAAAAAAAAAAAAAAAAAAAAGAAAATAAAGAGACACAGTGGTGGGTAACTCTCAATCCAGAAATAATCTGCTGCCAGCCTCCAGTGGGTGATGCTGGGGTGGTCCCTGTCCCCACATGCCCATGGGGACAATTGCACAGCCCAGTGTCCCCAGCCTGCCAGCCCTGGTACCCCCCAGGCTGGGGGTGGGAGGTGGGGTGGCCCTGGGCTGGGGGGACCCTTGGGTGAGCCAGAGGGGCTGGGAGGTGCCACCAGCACGGGGGGACCAGGAGGCATCGGGTTATGGCAGTCAGAAGGCACCACACAGGCTGAGCCTGGCCCCGGGCATCCCTGCTGGGCTGGCACTGGGACACAGGCCAGGTGTCCCCACACCACATTCCCATCCCAGAGCCACATCCCAGCGCTGGGAGGGGGCACAAACCCTGGGAACCCAGCACTGACCCCATGGCTGGGACAGAGGGACAGGCAGGATGGGCAGCAAATGTCCCAAGTGGTCACCCCCAAACTGCCCAAGCAGGGGGCACACCGGGAATTTGGGGCACATTTGGGGACAGCAAATGTCCCAAGTGGTCACCCCCAAACTGCCCAAGCAGGGGGCACACCGGGAATTTGGGGCACATTTGGGGACAGCGATGCCCCGTGGCCACCGTGCCCCCTGGCATCACCCAGTGTGGACCAACACCCCAAAACCCACGGGGTGACCCAGCACTCACCTCCAAAATTGTGCAACTGAGCGCAGCAAAGGCTGGGGGAGGCCCTTGGGATCTCTCCCCCACCAGCTCCCTGCTGGGGCCGGGGGAAACGGGATCTCTGCCCTCTGCCAGCCCCTTGCGGCAGGACCCACAGCCCCACGCACGCCCTGAGCTGTGACCCCCGGCTCCCCTGGCTGGGGCCGCCGCTGCTGCTGCCTCCCGGGGAGAACCAGTGGGGAAAGGGCCAGAACTGAAAAAAGACCCCCCAGAGGAGCCTCTGGTCGGGCGGGGACGTGAGATGTGCGGGAGGAGCCGCGCGCGGCGTGCGGCCCCGGGGAAGCGAGGTGACACAGCGAGGTGACACAGCGAGGTGACAGCGTGGTGACACTGTGGTGGCACAGGGTGGCACAGCGTGGCGGCACAAGGCGGTGGCACAGCGTGGCAGCCCCTCCCTCCCGCCCCCAGCCCGCGTTAAGCCATCTCCTTGATCCTGCGGATGTAGCTGTGCAGCTCCTCGGGGTCCTGCAGCCCCATGTCCTGGCACACCCACTCCAAGTCCTCCTCGTCGGCGATGGGGATGGAGTTGTAGGCCAGCTCGTCCGAGGGCATGGTGGCGAAGGTGGTGAACTTGACCCGCTTCCTCTTGGAGGTGGGCGAGTTGAGCGGGTCCTCGCTCTGGTCGCGCGTGGAGCCGCCCGAGGAGCCGTCCCCGCGCCCGTGCACCTGGCTCTGCACGCTGGTCTGCGAGCTCCCGCTGCTGTGGTGGTCCCCGTGGCAGCAGCTCTGCACGTTCTCCAGCGGGTTCCCCGGGCTCTCGGGCTGCGGGGAGAGGTCACTGTGAGCCCTCAAGGGCTGCCCGTTGCCCAGGAACACCCAGTGGTGCGAATGGTCCGTGTTGGTCTGGCCTTCGGGCGGGATGCGCTTGTGCCGGTACTTCAGCACAAAGACGATGCAGTTGATGAGGAAGACCAAGATGGCCAGGCAGAAAACGCCCAGCAGGGCGTACATCCCGATCTCCAGGTCCGTCAGCCCCCGCGTCACCTGCACGAAGCCGGTGGGGATGGTGGGGAAGTCCTGGGTGGGGTGGGACGCGCCGGACGCGCGGCCGTCCTCGCTGGGCTCCGCTCTCCTGTCCACCTCTGCCCGCAGGGTGGTGCTGGCCCCGGGCTCCCCCGGCCCCGGCCGGCTGGACGCGTGCTCGTAGTCGTAGGTGGGGTCCTCCTCGGAGCCGAAGTGGACGCGCACGGTGGCCAGGGCCGTGGCGAGCACGCTCTTGCGCTTGGTCTTCTGGCAGCTCTCGCAGATGACCAGCTCGGCCCGCAGCAGCTCCCCCGCGCCCTCGCTCTCCGCCACCACCAAGGGGAACGCCCGGTCCTGGCTCACCGTCACCACCTTCTCGTCCAGGCTGCTCACCGCCAGGTTGTAGTCCTTGGGGTCGTACAGGGACAGGGGGGCCGTGGTGCCGTCGCTGTAGGAAATCCACAGGCTCAGCAGCGCTTCCTGCGGGACCAACACACGCACGGGTTGCCCAGCAGGAGGCCAGTCCCACCTCTGTCCATCCCCCGAGCACTCTCCATGCAATTCACCCTTTGTCCCTCCATCATCCCTCTTGTTCTAACCAGTCCCTGGTCTTTCTGCTCGGCCTGTTCTTCTCTCCACGTCCCCTGTGCTTGCCCAGGGAAATCCCAGCAGTGCCAGATGTGGCCACCAGAGCTGACAGGAGCTGTGTAGGATTCCATCCCTCCCCCTTTCTCCCCAGGGCTGTGTCCTGTCCCCAGGCTTGGATCTGTGAAGTTTTCTGGGGTGTTTTTGGGGTCACCAGGGTGTCATTAGGACAGTGAGTGCTCTGAGGGCTGGAGTGTGGGCAGGAGGGGGTTGTACCCCAAATTCCCCCCCAAGCCTGGATGCCCCCCCCGTCCTCACCTGCTTGAAGAAGCTGAGGGTTTGCTGCACGGACGTGCGGGCGATGATGGTGTGGCTGTTGCCAGGGCTGGGGTGGAGGGACAGCGAGAGGCTGGAGACCACCTGGGCCCTCAGCTCCGTGATGCTGACCTTCTCCTCCGCCACCGTCACCAGCGTCTCGCCCAGCACCGCCTCCACCAGCGGGGACACCACCTGCAGGGGACGAGGCTCCTGTCACCGTCTGCCACCCCAGCCAGGCTGGCACAGGGGGCAGAGATGGCCAGGGGTACCTTGAAGAGCGTGGTGCCCGGCTCCCGCCCGGCCAGCGTGGAGCTGTCCACCAGGTGAGCCACCCGCGGGTCGTCCACGCGCATGGAGTCGCTGACCAGGTCGGTGACCTCCACCAGCCAGTCTGGCCCCAGCATGGTGACCACCTGGCCCGTGCCCTCAGCTGCTGTGGTGTGGAACTGGGTGAAGACCTGCAGCGTGGAGTGCTGGTACTGCAGGGCACAGCCCCGGCTCTGCCTCCGCTCGTCCTCGTCCTCCTCGTGCTCGCTGTCCCGCACCGACCTGCGGGGTGGGTGGAGGGATGATGGATGGATGATGGATGAATGGATGATGGATGGATGGATGGATGGATGGATGGATGATGGATGGATGATGGATGATGGATGGATGGATGGATGATGGATGGATGGATGATGGATGGATGATGGATGGATGATGGATGATGGATGGATGGATGGATGGATGATGGATGGATGATGGATGGATGGACGGATGATGGATGGATGGATGGATGGATGATGGATGGATGGATGGATGGATGGATGATGGATGATGGATGGATGGATGGATGGATGATGGATGATGGATGGATGGATGGATGGATGGATGATGGATGGATGATGGATGATGGATGGATGGATGGATGATGGATGGATGGATGATGGATGGATGATGGATGGATGATGGATGATGGATGGATGGATGGATGGATGATGGATGGATGATGGATGGATGGACGGATGATGGATGGATGGATGGATGGATGATGGATGGATGGATGGATGGATGGATGATGGATGGATGGATGGATGATGGATGGATGGATGATGGATGGATGGATGAATGGATGGATGGATGATGGATGGATGGATGATGGATGGATGATGGATGGATGGATGATGGATGGATGGATGGATGGATGGATGGATGGATGGATGGATGAATGGATGGATGGACAGGACAGTGAGTGGGCAGTGCTGCCAAGCTCCCCACACCATGACTCCTCAGCCCCCCCAGGAAAGGTGGCCAATCAGGGAAAAATGTGGTGTCACCAGAAAACAGTGGCTCCTGGGCAAAAGATGCCCGCTGTTCATGAGGTATCCAAGGGATTTAGCAGGACGTGGTGACAGCAGGGTCACCAGCATCTCTGCCCACTAAATAAATGAGTGTCTCTGCTTGGAATGGACACCTGGAGGTCTCTACACCTCAAAAAAGGGTCTTGGGAACTTGGCTGTTCCTGGTTTCATCCAGGGGGCTTTTGACCATGGCCAAGAAGGAATGTTCTCCACCAACCTCACTGTGAAATGTTTTCCTTCCCTGTAACCTGTATCCATGACTTCTCCCCTTTCCACCAAAGACCCCTGAGATGCCTCTGTCCCCACCACCTTTAAAACCTCCTCACGAAGCAGCTGAACAAGGCGATTAACCCATGACCGCCACCTCCACCTCCCCTTCTCCAGGCTGAGCAGTGCAGCTCCTCACACCCACCTCCTGTCCGGCAGGATGGGCACCCTCCAGCCCTTGACTTGGCTCAGGCGGGCATCCGAGAGCTCGATGTGCAGGGGCAGTTTGGGCACCCACACCGTCATCTCCAGCGGGGCCGACAGGTGCTCGTAGGTGAAGGTGACCCGGGCGCTCATGGAGCCCCGCGACTCCTTCCCGCTCACAAAGACGTAGTCACAGCTGCTGGAAACCTGCGGGGAAAGCAGGTGGGGATGGTCCTGTAGGCACAGCAGAGATCCTGGCAGAGCAGGATGTCACCCAGCATGGATCTGGTTGGTGCCAGCCCCTGGAGCAGGGATGGTCTGTTCTCCCAGAGATCTGCTCAGAGGAATCCACACCCCATGTCCATCCTGCAAAGTGTGCATGCTGTAAAGTGTCCATCCTGCAAAGTGTCCATCCTACAAAGTGTCCATCCTGCAGAGTCCATCCTACAAAGTGTCCATCCTGCAAACTGTCCATCCTGTAAAGTGTCCATCCTGCAAAATGTCCATCCTACAAAGAGTCCATCCTGCAAAGAGTCCATCATACAAAGTGTCCCTCCTGCAAAGAGTCCATCCTGTGAAGTGTCCATCTTACAAAGTGTCCATCCTGCAAAGAGTCCATCCTGCAAAGTGTCCCCTCACCCAGGTCCTCCAGCCAGCCCTCACTTTCTCCCACCTCATCAAGAACCTCCCCTTGGTGCCTCAGTTTCTCTTTGGCCTCCATACTAAGTGTCCCTGAGCTAGAGGCACCCATGGGTGCTTCACAAAGGCTGCAAATTGCTCAATCTGGAAATCTGCCCCAAAATCTCCAGAGGAGGCAGCGAGCTCAGACCTCTCTCGTGCCTGTCCCCACCAGTGCCTTGTCCCTGTCCCTCCTGCTCACCCCAGAGCAGGATTCCTGTGGTTTGAGTGAATCCTCCTGTTCCTCTTCTCACTGCTCCCCTTTTAATTCCCACTTATGCAAATGCCATTAGTGAAATTCTCTATAAAACAAACCCATCCTGTGAGGGGTCACTCATTACTGCCCTCCTGAGCCAATTAAGGAGCTCAGGGGACACCAGGGCAGCATCTCCTGGGGTTTGAGCTCAGGTCACCCATCAACAGCTCCTTCCCAGCCAGAGTGGAGGCAGACAACCAGAAGGGGACTCCAACCTCTCATCTGCAGCAGCCCCATGGCCCAACCCCAATCCCCTGCAGGGACTGCATCCCATTTCTTGGGTGCTGGAGAAGAGCAGAACTCGTTGGCTCAGCCAGCAGCACTGAGCACCCAACAGCACACAAGAGCTGATTTCCAGCAGAGGAGATTCTCTGATGGCTGATAAAGGGTTGAGGCCAGGCTGCAGCTGGCTGACAGCAGAGCTGACAGCATCCTGTCTCTGTCCCAGCACCCCTATCTCTGTCCCAGCACCCCTGTCTCTGTCCCAGCATCCCTGTCTCTGTCCCAGTCTCCCTGTCTCTGTCCCAGCGTCCTGTCTCTGTCCTAGCACCCCTGTCTCTGTCCCAGCACCCCTGTCTCTGTCCCTGCACCCCTGTCTCTGTCCCAGCACCCCTGTCTCTGTCCCAGCACCCCTGTCTCTGTCCCAGCATCCTGTCTCTGTCCCAGCACCCCTGTCTCTGTCCCAGCCTCCCTGTCTCTGTCCCAGCCTCCCTGTCTCTGTCCCTGCACCCCTGTCTCTGTCCCAGCACCCCTGTCTCTGTCCCTGCACCCCTGTCTCTGTCCCTGCACCCCTGTCTCTGTCCCAGCCTCCCTGTCTCTGTCCCAGCCTCCCTGTCTCTGTCCCTGCACCCCTGTCTCTGTCCCAGCACCCCTGTCTCTGTCCCTGCACCCCTGTCTCTGTCCCAGCACCCCTGTCTCTGTCCCAGCACCCCTGTCTCTGTCCCTGCACCCCTGTCTCTGTCCCAGCACTCCTGTCTCTGTCCCAGCATCCTGTCTCTGTCCCAGCCTCCCTGTCTCTGTCCCAGCACCCCTGTCTCTGTCCCTGCACCCCTGTCTCTGTCCCTGCACCCCTGTCTCTGTCCCAGCACCCCTGTCTCTGTCCCAGCCTCCCTGTCTCTGTCCCTGCACCCCTGTCTCTGTCCCAGCCTATTCCTCGAGCACCTGTGGCCAACCAGACACAGGAATTTTGCATTTCTGAGCCCACAGCAGGGCTTGACTTCTACAACAGCTCCAGGAGCCCGATGCAGGGTGTCCATGGTCCCCTGGGGCTGGTGGAGGAGGCAGAGCCCAGCTCCTGGGGACATCCCTGAGCACAGCAGGGAAGGGTGATGCAGGAGGATTTGCTCCTTGTCTTCCTATCAGAGGAACCAGCTCAGCAAGTCTGACAAGACAATCTCATCTGTGGCGAGGCAGTGCCTGAATAAAGATGAGCTCCCAGGTGAATCCTGCAGCAGAGATCTCTGGATATTGTGCCATTTATCACAATAAACACGATGGGCTCTGCTTGCATTACCTTGGCTAATAAACCCCCGGCACCTCCTTCTGGGCACCACTTGCTTTGCAGCTGGGAGGGCGTTGAAACTATGACAACAAAAAAATCCCTGCACACCAGGCCTGTCCCGAAGATGGAGTGACTGCAGATTAGCTCGGAAATGAAGCTTGTTGGGGGAAACTTCCCGGATTTACGGCCAGGTGTCAGCAGCAGAGAGGCTGAGGGCTGCCTGGGCTGCCAGCCAAGGCTCTGCTGCCTCTGTGCTGTGGCCAGGAGTTCCCAGCTTGGCACAGGGACAGGCGTGGGACCAAGGGGACACGTTCTCCAAGGAGTGGGGCTGTGGGTGAGCAGGGTCCCTGAGGATCAGTCCTTCTCCAGGGATGTGGAGTGTGGGGCTCTAAGGAGGGTCACACACAGCTGAGGCTGAGACTGTGTGTCCCCCACAGACCCCAAGGTCACCCCCCATTTTAAAAAGAGTTTCCTCACTGCCCTGAGCGGTGATGTCCTCCTGCACACCTCTGTCACCCTGTGTCACCACAGAAGGGGGTGAGCATGACAGGATGAGCATGACAACTCCCACTCGTGCTCTCCCACATCCACAGAGCCACATCCACACCAAGCCCAGGACAAACTCCACGTTAGACAGGAGAGCAACCACCAGGGAGCCACACCAGAGCGGGGAGAGGCAGCTCCCAGCCCGCCCTCACGTTAAATTATTTACAGTAACAGATAGCACATCCCACTCCGTAAGCTGTGATTTATGGAGCAGGTTTAGAGCCCTGACACTGCAATCATACTCCCCAATCTCAGCAGGTAACTGAGAGCTCCCTCGGAAATGAAGCTCCAACAAAAACACCAAATAACTCAGCCAGAAATTGTGCTGGGCTGCAGGTGGGATGGAGCTGGGGCCCGAGGGCTGCTCCCTGCATTATTCATCCCTGGGCATGTGCCTGCTCCCCCCAGGTCTGAGGACAGAGTGTCAAAAGATTTATGAGCAGAAAGGCAGCACATTAAACAGTTTTAAGTGTCTTGGAGTCCATCCTGAAGTGTATTATTGCTCCAGTGTTTTATCACACTGGGGAGGACTGGGCTCCATAAATTAGAGCCGGTCCTGTAAATCCCACAGATCTGAGTTTTAGTCAAGAATTTGGGTAAGCATTTTGTGGAACTGGATGTCCCCGACGGTGACACAGCCCTATGGACAGCAAATGCCAGCAGGGACAGGGATCTGCCATCACCCCAAAGGGGAGAAGGGGCTCCAGCCCCCCAGGGAATCCAGCCCCTTCCCTGGCTCTGCCCAGCCCAGCAGGAGCATGGAAAGGGAGAGCTGGGTGCATGCAGGGAGAGGGGTGGGAGGTGTTCAGGAGAAGGGAATGATGTCTGGGGGCGGATGGACGGATGGAAATGGTGGCAGAGTGACATGGGCAGGTGGGCAGATGGATTTATTCAGGGATGGAAAAATGTCTATGGATGAGCAGGGCTGGTGATGGAAAATCGGAGGGTTTGAGGATCAGGGGCTGCACTGGTGGCTGGGGCAGGGCCTCATCAGCACCTCTCCCACCTGGATCTTCCCCCTCAGCTCTTTTCCCTCCATCATTCCCATCTCACCAGTCCCCAGCCCAGCACCTGACCCAATCAGGACACTGAAGTCACTCCAGGCTCAGCCCACAGTGACAATATTTCCCTTTATCAGCACTAAGTGTCGAGATAACCCACAGTTACTGCTGCTGCCAGGTGGGAGCACCCTGTGGCCTCTCTGGGGACAGTGACCAAGTGTCTTGTCCTTCCCCCAGCTGACCCCAGGGAGAAGCTTGCACAGACTGGAGCCTGGGAGGACTCCAGCCCCCTCCCCACACCCACCTTGATGATGTCCTCGTTGTTGGACTTGCACTCCACCATGGCTGACACATCCACGATGGCGCCGCTCAGCTCGATGGCAATGACCTTGACGGGAATGGCCACGGTGCGCCCCGTCAGGATGGCTGTGTTGATGATCTCCGTGTCCTGGGGGCAGGGAAAGGAACCAACGGGTTAGGGGCAGCCTGTCCCTCCTGGGCACTGAGGGACCTGGGTGTGGGGGATGGATGGATGGATGATGGATGGATGGATGGATGATGGATGATGGATGGATGGATGGATGGATGGATGGATGATGGATGGATGGATGGATGATGGATGGATGATGGATGATGGATGGATGATGGATGGATGGATGATGGATGGATGATGGATGGATGGATGGATGATGGATGATGGATGGATGATGGATGATGGATGATGGATGATGGATGGATGGATGGATGGATGATGGATGATGGATGATGGATGATGGATGGATGGATGGATGGATGGATGATGGATGGATGGATGGATGATGGATGGGTGGGTGATGGAAGGATGATGGATGGATGATGGATGGGTGGATGGATGATGGATGATGGATGGATGGATGGATGATGGATGGATGGATGATGGATGGATGGATGATGGATGGATGATGGATGGATGGATGGATGGATGGATGGATGGATGATGGATGGATGGATGGATGGATGGATGGATGATGGATGGATGATGGATGGATGATGGATGGTGGATGGATGGACAGAGAGATGCTATAGCGCAGGTGGTCAATCCCTCAGGGAGTCCCAACCCCTCAAAGCAGATAACAACTGGGGACAGGGACCTGCTCACCATGGCCAGGGGCACGATGGCCCTGATGTCCCTCTGGATGACCGTCAGCTCCGTGACCACCTTCTCCAGGTCGGGCGGGGGGTTGCGGCCCCGGTAGTCGATGTGCCACATGATGCGGCGCGTCACCGACTGGCTCGTGAAGTTCTCCATCTCAAAATCCAGCTGCATGATCTCAGACGAGGAGTCCCCATCCCTGGGCAGGGGGACAGCAGGAGGGGACACGGTGAGGTGGCTGTCCCAGGTCCCACCGACACCGTGGGATGAGCACCAGGCCAGAGTCTCCAGCAGGTCCCCTTGGTGGCCCCAGCAGGTCTCCTGGTGTCCCCAGCAGGTCCCCTTGGTGGCCCCAGCAGGTCTCCTGGTGTCCCCAGGCTGCCAAGGGGGCTGTGCAGTGGGTGCCACCCAAACCCAGCAACCCTGACCCCACCCCTGCAGAGGATGCTCTGATGGGCTCCTGCAGATTCCCACGGGAATCTCCCCAGTGGGAGACAGAAATGTTTGTCACAACCTCTCCCAGCTGGACAAAAACACCTCACCAGCTCTGCCAGGGCTGCTGGGTGACATCACAGGGTGGCTGTGTGGCCATGGCCTCGGGGGACAGTGGGTGGCTGCAGGTGCTGGCCGTGTCTCCCTGACTCACCTTCCCTGGATTTACTGCTCCTGCCTGGACACTCATGTCCCACTGGTCACATCCCCAGTGTCCCTCACCCAGAGCACTCAGGAATGACAAAGAAGTGTCAACACATGAGCTCAGCCCAAGCTGTTGACTTTACAGCCCCCTCCAGGAGATCCCATGGGGAAACTGAGTCATGGGAGAAAGAGTTTCATCCCAGGCAGCAGGTGGGATGGCACTGAGCTGGGACATGGGACAGGGCTGTCCCCATCCTGTGAGGGAGGATGGGCAGGGGACAGGGGGTGTGGACAGAACCAGCAGGGGAGAACAGCCCTGGAACCTCAGCTCAGCACACACACACACACACATAAATTAATGCCAGGGCTGGGGACAGCAGCACACTGAGCTAAAGGACAGGGAGTGACCCCTGGGGTGTCCCCAAGGCAGGACAGGGTGGAGAGGATGCCAAACCCAGCCAGACTAAGGGGACAGTTTGGTGTCCATCCTTACCATGGCTTGAGCACAACCTCACAGCAGCATTAATTACCCCTACAGCCCATCCCTAAAACCAAACCCAGACCTGATCCTGCCCTCTGCCCTGCAAATCCTTGGAGTGACTCAGGCTTCAACCCTGCCCCGAGTCAAACTTCACTGCTCCCCAAAAACTGAACCCCCACTGAGCCCCCACAAACCACAGCACTGGTAAAAACCCCCCAGAGCCAGAGAGGAGGGGAGGAAAAGTGAAATTCCAGTGGAAGGGAAGCCAGGACTGCCTCCTGTTTCATCTCAGTGCAGCAGCACTCGAGCAGGTCCCATCGATCTGGGGATGCAGGGCACAGCCCATTCCTCTCTAATCAATATCTAATGAGTGGCAGGGAGCAGGGAGAGAGGAGAGCAAGAAGCTGGAGCTGCTCCAGGCCACGGCAAGCCCTGACCCCTGCTCCCTTCTCCCTGATCCCACAGCAGCCCTGGCAGAGCTGATCCACAGGGCTGGTGGATTCTGCTCTGCCCCAAGGCAGCTCTGGGGCTCGAGCAGGATCACTGAAGGCCACAGGGTCTGAGGAGCAGATTTGGCTGCTCTTCAGGAGTATCAAACCCAGCTGGGAAGAGGCAGGCTGGTCCAAAGGCAGAGCAGAGCCACAGGTGGCGTGGCAATGGGGACCTTTGTCATGGGTGCCCAAGGTGTCCCAGGAGCACTGCCAGGCTCAGCCACCACCCCCTGCCCTCCCCAGCATCACCTGCTCTGAGCAGAGACAAGAGCCAGGCTGCCCACAGCGGGGAACAATCCAGGATGCAGCTGCTGGGGTGCAAAGCACCCCAAACTGGCCATTCTGAGCCCAAAGCTCCGGGCTCACAGCCCCTCCCTGCACAGCCAGCGCTGCCAAAAGCCCCAAACTGGCCATTCTGAGCCCAAAGCTCCGGGCTCACAGCCCCTCCCTGCACAGCCAGCGCTGCCAAAAGCCCCCAGAGCCCCAGAGCAGCAACTCCTCTGTTTGCACAGCCTGGAGGGCAACACGGCTTGGAGTCATTCATCCTCTCCATCCCGTTAATATTTGATGGAGTTGTTTGTCTAAAAGGTGATTGTAATCACTTTAAATTCCTCCCCCGTCTCTAACCTTTGCAGGCTGATTGGAAGCGCTGCTGGCAGCGGGAGAGGGGGAAGGGGAGAGGATCCTGCTGCTGCTGGCAGCCCTGCTCTGTGTGCTGTGGGCTGGGCGTGCAGGGGACAGGGGCTGGTGGCCCTGGGGACACTCCTGGGTCAGCCATGGGGCTGGGTTCGGGTGCTGGGGGTGCATTTTGGAAGCAGCGGGATGGGGAGAAGGAAAATCTGCTCTCCTGGTGAGAAAGGGGCTCTGCAGAGCTTTGGAGGTCACACCAGAGCAGGCAGAGCTGAGGATTGCTTTTTCCCCAAGAGTGTGGCCCCAGCTTGGCTCAGATTTGGGGTGGGGCACAGAGATTTGGGGAGATTTCCATCACAGGAATGGCTCGAGCACATGGAGTTGCTCTAAGGCAGCTCTTGGTGACACCTGTGTCCCTTTTCCCAAGGCACAGTGACAGAGATATCACTGCTGCTTTCCAGCACTTCAGAATCTTCCCTGCTGCTGTTTCTGACCCTGTGCCCATCCCCTGCCCTCGCCTCCATGTCCTGCCAGTCTCACATCTCCCTTTCTCCAGGCTGAGAAGGGTCTCTACTTGGCTTTGTGGGTCCTTTCTCCTCCAGATCATTCTCAGTTCCATCTCCAGGGCTCTCCTCAACTGATCTGAGCCTTTCCCAGAGTCCCAGGGATGTGTGAGCAGGGCAGAACTGCCTGACTTGGATCCTGCTCCCCATCCAACCCTCATCCATCACTTTAGGGTTCAGATGGAGCCTTGCCTTGCTCCCCTTCCCTCCCAGAGAAGATACCAGGACAGCAAGGAGCTGCTGCTTCTCACACCATTAAAACCTCATAAAAAAATTACAATTCTTCCCCCCCAGACTAAGGAATCCTCCATGGCTTCACAACTCAGCCCCAAACTCCTCAGTTTCCCCTGCCAGCACCCACATGGCACTGCAGCCACCCAGACCCTGCTCCAGGGCAAATCCCAGCAGTTCCCTGGTATTCCCAGAGCTGCAGCCTTACCTGGGTCCAGCCCCATCCACCCTGGACACATCAACAGTGGCAGTGGAGTGTTTGCCACCCGTCAGCAGCTCCGAGCTCACCAGCCACTGCCCGCTCCTGGACTTGGTGCTGAGCAGGTTCACTCCTTTCTTGGCCTTCACCCTGCAGAGAGCCACAGTCAGGGGTGCATCCTCACCCTCCAGATCCCCTGGGATACCCTGCCATGGCACACAAGGAGTTTTTCCCCTGATCCCTTCAGTTTGAGGGAGCATCATCCAGGCTGGCAGCAGCAGCCCATTCCAGCTCCTCTTTCATGGCATTTATCCCTCCAATCACCACCCCAGCAGGATTTTGGACCCCCAGCCCCAGTGCTGACCCCAGGGCAGTAACACCCCTGTGGCATTGGGCATCCCTGGGGCGAAGGGCAGGAGAGCCTGGAGCATCACATCCCACATTCCAGGCCACAGGGACACTTGAAGAGAGTCCTTTGAAGAGGTGTGGCCAGGGCTTGTGTCCCCAGCTTTAGGGACACTCAGCAATGGGGTCCCCCCTCCACACCTGCCCACTCTGGGGTTCTCAGCACCTCCAGTCCATCACCCATTCTGCTCCCACCTGGTTCTGGGGCAGCAGGAGGGGATGTGGCCCCAAGACCATACCACACCTTGTCCCCAAAGTGGGAATAAACCCACAGCTGCTGGCAGAATCCCAGTGCAACTGGGAATGCTGGGAGAGCAAATTCAGTGCAGAGTGCCAGGGCAGAGATATCCTGTGTGGACAGCCCTTCTCTTTTCTACAAAACCTCCCATTGCAAAACCACTCTGGCCCTGCTTCCAGACCTGCTCCAGCCTCCAGCACATCCTACAAACCCCACATCCTCCCACCCCACTCCCTCCTGCCCACAGCTGCTTTTCCACAACCACTCCTTGGAAAGGGAGTCAGTGAGTTAGGGGTGTCTCTGAATTCTTCAGAGAGAAATCAGAGTGCAGGGATTGAATAAGTCTTAGAGTGAGTTCTGTTGTTTTTAGTAAGTAAAAGGTCTGGGTTCCACAATAGTAGCTTGTATTCTAGTGAAGTTTGCAAATATACTGATATCCAGTAGAGGCTCCAAGCCCACAGTTGTAGGCAGAACTTAGACATAATAGAGTTATAGTAGGAATATTGCTAACATTTCTTAGATGGAACGAGATAGATTGTGTGTGTAGTTCTATACATAACCTGGTGTGCTAAGAAACCAGAATGTTAATAGGTTAAAGAGTGGTGGTCTGTGCATCTTAGCTGGTTGGAAAAATCCTATATAACAGCATGTATTGGGAGAGTTGGTGCTTTTAGCTATTGCCATTCCAGCCACTCGCTTGTTGCTTGTTGCTAACTGCTTGAGTGTGCTGCTGAGACTGATGTGCTTTGTAATAAACAACCTTTTTAACTATTATCTGCTTTGCTTGTTTAAGATAACCCGACAAGCAGGAGCCCTAGAGCTCTGCAGTTTGGTGCCCGTGGGGGTCAGAAGGACCAGCCCCAGCGCCTCACCTGAGGGTGAAATGCTCCACCGTGGAGTTGGACATCAGGTAGAGGAGGATGCTCAGCACCTCCCCGGGTTTCAGGGGCTTGTCGGGCAGGCGGATGAAGACGTTCCCGTCCAGGGGGTGCTCCTGCAGGGCGGGCCCGGGCGGGGGCTGCAGCAGGCTGACGCTGCCGATGCGCAGCAGCGGGTGCTGCGTGGGACCCTCGGTGCGAGCGCCGCCGGCCCCGCGGCGAGCGTCCCCCGGGCACTGCCCGGCGCCGTCGGGGGCGTGCAGGGTGTAATACAGCTCGGCCTGCTGGCTCTCCCCAACCTCCAGGCTCTCGGGGCTCTTCCTCCTGCCCAGCGGCACCGCCGAGGGGCCGAACCAGGCGTGGGGCAGCTCTGCCTGCACCAGGCACATGGCCAGGCTGCCCCGCAGGCGGCAGGAGCTGCGCAGCTCCCGGGCGTCGCGGAAGGCGTGCAGCCGCACGCAGGGCAGCCGCTCGCCCACCTCGAAATCGTCCCAGTCCCGGCCGGCCACGTAGAACAGCACCTGCACCACGGGCTGGCTGGCCAGCAGCCGCGGCTGCACGATGAAGGCGCGCACCTTCCAGTTGACGGTGAGGCGGTCGGGCACCTCCAGCGTGCTGGAGGGCTGCAGGTGCTCCCTGGGCAGCACCAGCCCCGTGCTGAAGGGCCCCAGGGAGACGTTGAGCACGGGCAGCTCCTTGGTCTGGAAGACGACGAAGGGCTCGGAGCGCTGCAGAGCGGCGCTGCCGTTGGCCGCAGGGCTGGAGCGCAGCTCCTTGAGGAAGAAGGCCAGGCGGGTGTTGGACAGGCGGTAGCTCACGGGCAGCTGGATGGCACCGGGGGGCTCGGCGGGCTCGGGGCTGGGGGCTGGGCCCTTGGCCTGGGCTGTAGGGGGGTGGAGAGAGCAGGTTAGCGAGGGCACCCCCTCTGTGCCTTGGGGTACAATAGGATGTGACCAGAAATGTGAATTCTGTCCCCATCTGTTAATCCAGGTGGGGCAGTGACCCAGATCTCCTGGCACACATTATCTGCTCATGGGCCATCTTTAAACCAGCTGGGCAATCATCTTTATCTTCCCACAGCCCATCCTCCCTCCAGGAGATATCATCTGCTGCTGGCCCATTGAGTCCCAGTGCATGACTGATAAAATTCCATCATCCCACTGGGAGATGCTCCAGCCAGGGGAGCAGCCAAGCCTTTCCTACCCAGATAAAAACTGAGATTTTGGACACCAAGGGACCTTCTTTCCACTGGATTCCAGAGGAAAGCCAGACCTTTCCACATCATCCCTGGAGCTTCAGAGGAAACTGCACCTTCTCCAGGAGCACTGCTCCAGCTGAACCACATCTGCCACTGCAGGAGGATGCAGCCACCATTGAATGGGACTGTGCCAACACCCTGACTGACTGACGGGTGTCAGCTTGGATTCTGACTCTGGCAGGGTTTGGGATTGTTCTTTGTAATACTGTATTTCTATTTTAATTTTCCTAGTAAAGAACTGTTATTGCTAATTCCCATATCTTTGCCTGAGAGCCCCTTAATTTCAAAATTATAATAATTTGGGGAGGGGGTTTACATTCTCCATTTCAAACAGAAGCCTCTGCCTTTATTGGCAGACACCTGTCCTTCAAACCAGGACACTCTGGAACAGCTCCTGAGCAGGGAGCACTGATCCAGGTGAGTGGAACAAGGAGGAGTTGGAGTTTCAGCCCCCAACCCTCTGAGAAGGGCAGTGAGAGCCTGGCTGGGTTTCTGTCCTACAAACCAAAAATGCAGAAAATCCCAGGACCTCGACCAAGATTTTGCCTTCTGATGGTGGCAGCAGCCTCACCAAAGCCACCCTCGCCATGGGATGAGGTGTCCAGGGTGTGCTTAAGCCACATCCATCCTCCCTGTCCCTGTCACCCACCCCAGCACTGCCTGAACCAGCACAAACCCTTCTACAGAAGCAGGGCTGGCTTCACCCCAGCTTCATCCCTGCTGAGCTTCTCCAGAGGCTCATGACCAAAAGTTACATCCAGCTTAATTTTTGGCTGGCAGATCCCACCACACATTTATTATCACCAAGGCTTTCCTTCTGTTTCCATCTCTAGGGAAGGTGGATAAACCAGCCCCCAGACCTGCTCTGTCCCCACACCTGCCTCAAGGGTGGTGTCACAGCCACTCTGTCACCTGCCACCCACCCAGGAGTGTCACCCACTCTGTGCTTTGATAAAGCTGGCCCACACCAAATTTTTCCAGACCTGATGGAAAAGTGACACAGACGATGTTGGTGCAAACCCCATCAGCGCCCAGCACCCTTCAGAAATCCCCTTTTATCCTTCATTTTGATCATTTTTCGCTTTAAAAAAATGACTGCAGGGCTGGCAGAGCGGGGAGCCCTGCTGAGCCGAGGGGCAGAGCTGCCCGATCCCCACTGCCAGCAGAGGGAAAACCCATGGAAATCTTCCTGGGAAAGGGGCTGGGTGAGGAGCCGCGGGAGCCTGGAAGACATCTCAAGGTCTTTGCCTTCTCCAGGAATTCCCAGGAGGGCTGATCCCCCCCACCCCCGGCTCCCCGCATCCCCGGCTCGCAGCGCTGATTGCGAGCGGCGGAGCCCAAATTACCGGCGTCAGAGGTGTGGATGTGACGGCTCCGCTCCCGGGAATAGCTCAGCCCTCCCTTCCCCGAGGGGCTTTGCAGCGTGACAGGACCCGCAGGTGTTTGTTTTTTCCCAGCCCTAAAAGTCACCCCAGCCTCATTCCTTTCGAGGGATGCAGGAACGCCCGGCTCGGCTGGGGAGGTCTCTGCTGCGGGGCACAGGGGGCTGAGCAGCTCAGAGGGCTCGTAAAAGGATTAGCACTGCATACAGGACAGAATTCCTTCCATTCTTCCTTCCATCCGCGATGGGAGCTGTCCTGGGTGGAGAATCCCCCGGGGCTGTGGGAATGCTGCCTCTGCCATCCCATCACGCTTTCTCTGCCTGTTTTCCCACATCCCAGGGAGCCAGGAGCTGCAGGAGAGGTGCAAAAGCCTGGGCAGCACCCATGGGTGCCCTTCTGCTCAGCAGTACCAGCACTGAGGGGCTTTCTGCTCCTGTCATTCATGGAAGATGTTTTCTGCTGAGAAAGGTGAAGGTTTGCATCCTCCTGCTGTCCCCAACAAGTGGAAAAGGGGATTTTTCCCCAAGGCATGAGATTATTTGAGGAGAAGGATCCAGCAGCTGGAGCAATGGGAGCTGGACCTGCTTGGGTGAGGTTCAGGGAAAGGGACTTTGCTCAACCTGCTTGCAGCAGAATTTATCCCTTCCAAACCTCCGGGGCTCAGAGAGGATCAGGACATTGCACAGGGAAAACCCACCCAAAACACACCCAAAACACACTCAAAACCCACACAAAACACACTCAAAACCCACCCAAACACACTCAAAATCCACCCAAAACCCACCCAAAACACACTCAAAACCACCTAAAACCCACCCAAAACACACTCAAAACCCACACAAAACACACTCAAAACCCACCCAAACACACTCAAAATCCACCCAAAACCCACCCAGCTCAATGCCCAGCACAGCCCCAAGCAAAATCCATCCTTGAGCTGCTGCAAAATCCCTGGTGCCACCTTTGAGTGGGGACAGGAGGAGCTCTGTGCCACCCTGGTGAGCTCCCAGTGCCAGTGGAGAGGAGCACCCACTGTCACCCACTGACACCAGCAGGGTTTGGGAGAATTTGGCTTTTCCAGCACCCAGCTCCTTCCTCCTTCCTCCATCCCTGATGGATGATGAGGGTTGGGTGTAGCAGGAGGAGGAAAGCCCTTCCCAAACTCCTTTAGGCACTGCAGTGGGGACAGGAGGGCCAGCCTGGGGTGGGGACAGGCAAGCCTGGCTGGAGATTAATGCCATGGCCATGATTAGTTAACAGCACCCAGGGAAGTGATTTCCTTCCCAGACCACATGCATTTAAATGATGCTCTAATCTGGGGATGGGAGCAGCACCTCCTTTCCCCAGCCATAAACAAATCCTGCCAGGACAGGGTCTAACCCTGGAATTACAGCCACAGGGACAGAGGGAAGGAGAAGGGAGGCAGGAGGTGTGTGGAGCTGTGGATGAAGCTGCTGGGTGGGGAAAAAAGGAGGAGGGAGAGTAAAGAATGGATGAATGGGGGTCAAAAATGGCTGGGCAGCAAGAGAACAGCTCCAGGATGAGGGAAAAGGAAAGGGAAGGAAGGGAAGGGAGGAAGGGAGGAAGGAAGGAAGGAAGGAAGGAAGGGAAGGAAAGGAAGGAAGGGAAGGAAAGGAAGGAAGTCCCAAGAGCTCAGGAGATGGGAGAAAGGTGCCTGGAAGTCCCCACAGCACTGTCCCTGCCCCTGGCTGGCTCTGGGGGACAGAAGGGTTAAGCCCTGCCTGCTGGCCCTGCTCTGCAGCCCTGCTGCCGCTGTGCTGAGCGGGATTTGCAGCACCTGACCTGCATTCCGGGTTTATTAGGCCAGCACAGAGGGGCCCATATGGCCCTTCCACCCCGGCAGCCAAAGCACAGCCACAGCTCCCCGTGCCTGGCCACATCCCCACCGGCCTGGGGAGCCCCCCGGGCTGAGGAGCCCCCCCCAGACCCGCAGGGGGACAGGGCAGGATGCTGTGTGTCCCCTCGGGGTGACCTGCAGCCTGGCCAGGCAGAGGGAGATGTACACACACAGCCGGTGAGCCCTTTGTGCAGCCCCACATCTGCCCTGCCAGATGTGCCCCGTGCCAGCCACGGGCGGGGCCAGACGGGCTCTGCCTGCCCGGGAGGGCACGTGGGGACAGGGGCAGCGCCCTCCAGCCTGCCTGAAAGCCCAGACCTGGGCCAGGGGTCTGGCTGCTGGGGAAAACAGCACCCCAGCACCCCTGCATGGGGTTTAGGTCATCACCATCAGCAGCAGCAGCAGCAGCATCAGCCCCAGTCCTGAGGCAGGGGATGCTGGCTCAGCCAGCCTGGTGGGCACTGGGAGAGGAGCCTGGGCTGGGTCACCCTCTCCTCTCACCCTGAATACCCAGAAACAGGCAGAGCCTCTCCATCCTGCCCCACCTGCAATCAATCCCCAGGCTGCAGAGCCTCCTTCTCCTGCCCCACCTGCAATCAATCCCCAGGCTGCAGAGCCTCCTTCTCCTGCTCCCGAGCCCAGAGCTGAGCCCAGCTTAGCCCAGCCCAGCCCAGCCCAGCTGTCGGCCCCGGGGATCACTGCTGCAGGGGGAGCTTTATCCTGGCTTATCCCGGGACACAGCGGGGGTCCCGGGGCTATAGCCCCACTTATGGGGGGAAAAGCACCCGGGAGAGGGGGGAGGTGAGCTCTGAGGTCAGCCCAGCAGGGTTCAAACCTCTCTGCATGTTAATGGGGGCACTGGGGGCTCGGTGGATCCAGGGATTGAGCACAGCTCCAAGGAATGTGGGACAGCAGTCCCAGCTCTCACAGCTCCTGCCAGGCTCCATGGCAGGCCCAGCTGGGAACAAGGCAGGGGGTTTGTCCCTAAGGCAGTGACATGAGCTGATAAACCCACCCCAAATACCTGGAGGGATGGAGGGGGAGTCACTGTGCCTCCCACAGGGCTCCAGCCCAGCCTGGGGCTGCTGTGGAGGGGTTTTGGTGCCCCCCAGGACCAGATCCAGAGCATTCCAGGTGACAAGGTGATGATTTTAGGGTGATGATGATGATAGGACATGCCCAGAGGAGTCAGTGGGCAAAACCCAAAGAAACACCCAGCCTGGCTATTCCCCACTGGAATATTCCCAGCATGGATCTTTGCTTCTCTTTGCTCCCATCCCATTTCCCAAAATCTGCTGGTTCAGGCTTGGCCAGCCCATCCCCAAGCACAAGGGTGAAACAGGAGTGGCAGCAGCCCCAAACCCCTGGGATGTGCCACATCTGGAGCTTCTAGAGATGAGCTCCCACATCTGGATGTTCCCACAGCTGGAGGTGGAAGGGTCAGGGTCAGACATCTCCCCACCTCTCCTGGGAATCCCTTCCCTCCTCATCCTGCAGCACCCCAGTGGGGTCAGCACCTCCAAACACCCTGAAAACCAACAAAAAGGGGAGCAAAGAAGCCTCCAGGCCTCCACCCAAAAATCAGCCAGCCCAAATATGTGTCCCTCTCTGCTCCACACTCCCAGGGCAAAAAAAAAAAAAAAAAAAAAGTCAGGAATTAAATACAAACCCAAAACCAGGAAATAGAGGGAGACCCCTCATGGAAACCTCCAAAACATTCCCTGCAGGCAGAGCCTTGGAAATTGGCTTTGGTGACATAAATGCCAGCAAGCTCCCCCTTCCCTCTGATGCATCCAGAGGCTCCATCTCCAGTCCCAGCTAATTGGAACTCAATTAAGTGAATAATTGTTACAAATGTGGAATCACCTTCCCCTGGTGTGCAGCAGGGAGGGGAGAGCAGGATGCAGGGATGCTCCATGGGATGAGCTGGGAATTCCCATGGCACTGCTCCAAGCTTCCCAAAATCAGCCTGGGGTAGGAATTGGAGGGGATTTGGAGTCCTGGCAGCAGCAAGAGGGGATTCCCTAACACAGGGTTGGATCCTTTCTTGTAGATCCCTGAGTTTCTCCCTCTCCCAAAAGTCCAGCCTGGCTTTTCCATCAGCAGGAGCAATAAAATCCAGTAACACTGATGGGACACATCCTGGGATTTTTTTGGTGGGGAGAAGCAAATTTCAGCAGTGCTGAGGGCTGTGCTTCACCCAGGAAATTAATAAGAGGGAATAAATAAATCAGGGAGGGAGAAAAAAAAAACAAAAAAAAAAACAAAAAAAAAGCCAAGGAATAAATAAATATGGCCTAAATGGGATGTGCCGTGCAGAGGCACAGCCTGCCATAAATTCCTGGAGCCAGCAAGGCTTTTACACAGCAGCTACTTTAGAGCAATTTCCACAAATCACAGCAAGGGACAGGCTGGGGGACAGGGAGGAGAAGGTCTTTCCAGAGGAGGGAGGGAAATGAAGAAATTAATTAAAAAGGGGGGATTTTAAAAAAAAAAAAAAAAAAAAAAAACAGGGGACAGGCTGATTATGGATGTGCAAAAAGTGATGGGAGAGGAGATAACAGCCCCAGAATGTTCTGTGGCGGCTGCTGGGCTGGGGGAGCCCAGGTGGGCACAGGTGGCTCCTCCAAAAAACCCCCCTGGGGAGCCAGAAATGGGAATCAGGGACAGGGACAAGCCCCCAGAGTGGGGACAGGGCAATGCAGGGACACCCCCAAAGCCACATGTCCTGCTGGGATCCCCCCAGCCCCTCTCCATCCCCTCCCAGCATGGCCAGGAGCAGGAACATCCCCCAGCACCCTCTGAACACTGAATTTCCCCACCAGGCTCCCCTCCAGGCTGTGCCCAGCAACACCTTCCAAAATTATTTGATGCCAATTAATTCCTTTCCCTCTGGTGGAGTCGGATTCTGGAGGCATCCCAGGGAAATCCAGCCCCAGATCTCAGGTTTGGGGCCCAACATCAGCCCCAGCCCCCCAAAAGCTGGACAGGGAACTGCTTTTCCTTAAAGGAAAATAAATGAAAGATGAATTAATTCTCAAGTTTTGCCAGTCCTGAGGAAGAGCTCAGGGCAAACCCAAAATCCTGCAGGTGACAGGAGGTGACAGCATCAAAGCCACCCCAGCAGCACCTGCTTGGGCTTTTAGGGAAAATCCAAAAATGATCCAGGTGGTGGGAAAATGCTCACCAGAAGGTGACAATCAGCAGATTGAACTGGCCTTGCTGGGGTGTCCTCCCCAAGGGCAGAGCAGAGGTGAGGGGGGATGGGGGACATGGGACAGGCCAGGAGCAGCAGCAGGTCAGGGAACAGCCTGAGGAAAATCATGAGCAGCCTCTGCATCCCAGCCCTGCAGTGCTGGTGGCACAGGTGACATCCCCAGACGTGGCTGGAGGAGCCCAGACCTCCCAGTTTCCAGTCAGGGGAGCTCCAGCCTCCTTTCCCCAGGGAAATGGGCAGCAGGACTCACCCCACTGAACCATCTCTCCTTCTGCCACCACAGCTCCCAGGGGACATCTCACCCCCACAGCCACCACTGGGGTCCCCAACCCATCCCATCCCTCCCAGCCTGGGGGGCTGCTTGTTAGCAGGGACACGTATTTAATAATAAAAATTCTGATTAGATTAGCAAGAGTGACCTTTTCCAGATGGATGGCACACTCCTGCCGTGGCAGTGACAGGGACACCCAGCAGCTCCCACACACCCAGCACTGTTCTGGCCAAATGCAGGAGCCAAATAAATCAGGTGGTGCTGCCTAAGCAGCCCTTCCCTCACCCATCACCCCCAGGATGCTGCCACATCCCCCTGACTCCTCCACAAGAGCTGGGATGTGCTGATGGTTCCATCAGCTGGGATCAGTTTTCCCTTTTTTCATCTTTTATAGGATGCAGAGGAGCTGGGAGAGGAACCTTGACTTAAATAGTAGCACTTTAAAAAAAAAAAAATCTCAAGGAAATAGCCAGGTTTCCAAAAATTCCTGAGCAATCTCCAGCCAGATTGTCTCAGTTTCCCCCAAAAGGACAAGTCTGGGTGAGGACCAGACCCTGTGGCTCAGAGGATCTCCCTCAGCCTTTTCCCTTCTCTTAAAAACACCAAGAGGGCAAAAGGGGGGTAGGAGAAAAGACAATTTCCTAGGAGGTGCCCAACTTCACACCCACACACCAGCACTGGGCTGGGATTTAAGGGTTTGGGGGAGCAGGAGCCAAAATCCACAAGGAATATCCCAGCACATCCCATCTTCTGTGGCACCAAAGGTAAAACTTGTGCCGGGTCTCTCCCCTCACCTGCCTGCCCAAAATCCTCCTGTCCCTCCCCTGTCCTGGGAATGCTGAGCCCACGCCAGCGACGGGCTGTGAGCTCAGCACACGCCGGGAGGATTCCCGCAGCACAGCCGGCTGCAGGCTCCCATTCCCGGCAAGTTATGGCACATCTCCACCTGCTGGTCTGAGCACCCCGGGCTGGGACACGCTCCGGGCCGGCAGGGGACGGGGTGTGTCCCCTGGTGTGTCCCCTGGTGTGTCCCCCGGTGTGTCCCCCGGTGTGTCCCCTCCGCCTTTGGGATGGACACCCAGCAGGGGTGGAGCCCTGGAGCCCCCATCCTCCACCCCAGCCCCGTTCACTGGGGTACACGGGGAGATGGGATCCCAGCAGTGGGATGGGGTGTGGGATGCAGCACAGCACCCCAAACCTGCCCAGAACGCTGGGACAGGAGAACCCCACAGAGCTGGAGCACTGCAGAGCCTCCAGGTTGCTCTGGGAGCAGGGAAACTGAGGCACGCTGCAGGGAGATGTGGGAAGATGCAGATCAGCCCAGGCTCAACCCTACAGACAGCTCCAAACATCCCATAAACCCATAAATCCACCAAATGTGCTGCATCCCAACAGGTCCCAACACAGCTGGGCTGAGCAGACCACCAGCATCCCACACCCTCCACATGCCCAGGGTTCCACATGTCCATCCTGAGAGCCCTCAGGGCCACCCTGGGTCCATCCCAGCCCGGAGACACCAAAATAAAATCCCAATTTCTGGAAGCAGCTGACCCGGGGCCGCGGCCTCGGCTCCCGGGGAGCGCAGCAGGAGCAGGGCTAGCACGGAGCTGCTCCTCAATAAAAAACCAGGGAGAAGGGGTGAAATGGGAAATGGGAAATGGGAAATGAAATTGGAAATGCTCTCTGAGAGAAGACAGGGCACTGCTCTCCAGGGCTGACCCCGCTGCCAGCCCCAGCTGTTTGTGAGCAGAGCTGCAGAACCACCAGCTCTCCCCGTGGCTTTTTCCTGCTCGCTCTGAGACCTTTATTTGCCCACCAAAGGCCAGCCAGGGCAGCTGTGCATCCTGAAAGGAGGTTAAAAACTCCTGGCAGAGGTTTCCCTTCCTGTGGGTACAGCCCTGGCACAGGGCACCCTCCTGGTGGCACCAGGACCCCCCAGTGACGGTGACACAGATCCTGGCCTAAAGCCCAGGCCTGACCCACTGGGTTTTTGGGGTGCCAGCAGTAATGGGGGCTTCAGAAACCCCCTTAAGAGGGGCTGGGCAGCAGGGGGGTCACATCCAGCCCCTGCAGCAGAGCCATTCCCCATGGATCCTCGTTCCCACAGGGATGCTCCCCACCAGAGCCCAGCCAGACAGCTGGATCTGATCCAGGGAAACTGGGCAGGGGGAGGCCCTGCTTCCCTCCAGGCTGCCAGACCCCAGAGCTGCTGCTCCCAAAGAGCAAACCCAGCCAGGGGAGCACCCCAGGAAACATCTGGGGGTACCACAGGGGCACCCCTGCCACCCCTAAGGGTGCCACACAAAGTTGTGGCTCGACAGCCTGGAGCATCCCTGCTCCTCCACCGGGGTCTGAATTTCCAGGGTGGAAAGTCAGTGTTCCCAATATCCCTCCTCCTCTTTATTCACCCCTCCTCAGGCTCCTCCAAGCCCCTCTAAGGGTGCTGCAGATGCTGAGAGAGCCCTGCTGGACCCTCAAAGTGCCTTGGCTGTGGGTTACTGGTGTGACACAGAGCTGGGCATGGTCCAGGGATCCTTCCAGCTCCTGGAGGAACCATCTGAGCTGGGCAGTGTCCCCAGGACACCCCGAACCAAGGCCAAGCTGGGTGTCCCCCCCAGACCTCAAACAGCCCCCACTTTCTGCTTGGCCAGGCCAGGGACGGCGACTTCAGGCAGGGCTTGATTTTAAATGGAAAAAATCCACAAAAACCATTCATGGGAGGCAGCCCCGTGTCCCCCAGGCTGTGTGACCCCTCTCTGGCCAGCAGCAGCCCCCAGCAGCAGGTGCTGGTGGCCTCAGGGCTGTCCCCAAGCCAGGCCAGGGTGTCACCACAGCGACTGGGATGCGACTCAGGGCAAGGGGGTGCAGGCCCCCCAAACCCCACGGGTGAGAGGAGGAGGGATGGCAGGGGCTGCACCCCCACCCCAAAACGCTGCCACCTGGGCAGAGCTTGCCCAGCAACTCGGCACAGCCCGGGCAAGTGTCTGGGTGCGGGTCTGGGGGATCAGCGAGCGGATAATAGCGGCTCAAGCCCTGATCCCGCCGCTAAAGCAGCTCTGCATTAAGGAGACAAGAGTCGGGGGGGCCGGGGGACACCCCCTGGTGCCGTGTGTCCCCCTGCCACCCTGCTCGCCGCCCAGCCTCAGCCCAGCCCGCTGCCAGCGCTCACAAGCACAAGCTGTCATTTTATTAAGCCAGGAATAAACTCTAATCTTCACCCATTTCGTTTTTTGGGGGGGGGCACGCAGAGAGCCAGCGAGGGGATGGCGTGGGAGGGGGTCCCAGGCGGGCACAGGGGGTGCAAAGCCCCGTGTTGAGGGTATATATCATATAAAAATATATTTATAAATATTGCCCCCTCCTCATCTCCCCCGGTGCCAGCACTTACCGGGGAGCAGCAGGGAGCAGAGGCAGCAGAGCAGCGCGGCCGGTCCGGGCAGCATCTTCTCCAGAGAGGCCATTGCAAGGTGGGGGACAGCCAAAAAAACCGGGGTGGGGGGGGATAAAAACCCGAGGCACCCCCACGGTGGAAAAAAAAATAATTAAAAATAAAAAATAATAAATAATAGTAATAATAATAATAAAAGGAATCCAAACCGAGCACCAAAAAAAAAAACAGAAATCCCCCTAAATCCAGCCACGTGCGAGCCGGGAGCAGCAGCCAACGGCGGAATTTGGGGAGGGGGGGGAACCGGGTCAGGTTAGGGGGGGCTCAGGTTTGCGCCCCCCCAGCTCAGCGAGCAGAGCTCCCCATCTCCGGTCCCCCACCCCTCCCCAGCCCGCACCCCAAAGCTGCCGCAACCCCCCCAGTGCCTGCAGGGCGGCCGGGGGAGCGCCCAGCCGGCAGGGGAGGGTCCCCCTCCTCTTCCTCCTCCTCCTCTTCCTCCTCAGGAGCCGCGGGCGGGGGGAGCAGAGCACGTGGAACCCCCTCCCGGAGGCAAAACCAGCCCCGATGTGCCGATGGAGGATGATGCTGCAGGGTGCGGGTCGCCAGCCCCCCCTGCACGAGAGGGAAAAAATCAGAATTCCAAGCGCTGTTCTTCCAAAGGGGGGAAAAAAAAAAAAAATATGAGGGGGGTGGGCGAGAAGCAAAACAAAAAAAAATTTAAAAAGCGGAATTAACGCGCTCCCCCGAGGAAAAAGATAAACAGGCGAAAAAAAAAAAAAAAAAAAAAAAAAGAAAACAACAAGAACGTAACAAAAAAAACCACAACCCAGAGCCGGGTGAATAATTAATCCCAAGCAGATGCGATTAATCGGCGGCAGGAGCAGCTCGGCGGCGGAGTCCCCGCATCCGAAGGCAAAGTTTGGGGGGGGGGACACCCCGGGCTGGGCGCCGGCAGCGGGGGGACCCCGCCAGCAGCGGTCCAGAGAGGGGGTCCCCTGTTCCCCCGCGTTAAAGAGGGGGTGCCCCCCCTCCTGCTGGCGGATGGATGGGCACGGGGGGTGCCGGAGGCTCGGGCAGGTTTGGGGGGCTCTGGCCCGGACCCCCCGCCTGTGCCGGGCCGGGCTGGGCGCTCCGTGCCCGGCCCGAGCCGCATCGGGCTCCGCTGGGTGCCAGCGAGGGGAGGGCGGCAGGGGGAGGCGCCTTCCTCCTCCTCCTCCTCCTCTTCTTCCTCCTCCTCCTTCTCTCGCTGCCGCCACCTCCCGCTTCCCGAGCCCCCCAGAGGATTCCCCGCACCCCAACACCCCCGGCTGCCCTGGGGGGAAGCCAAGGGGTGCTGAGAACTGGGGGATTCCGAGAGCAGCGGCCGGGTTTGGTCACTCCTGCCCACCCTGCGGGTGTCCCCTGCGTCCCCTCTGGGCCACCCGCGGGGATCGGCCCTGTCACCCCCTCCCTGCGGGCTGTGCACACGGCTGGGGGTATTTGGGGTATTGGGGACCCCCTGGAATGGGGGATCAGCCCTGTCACCCCCTCCCTGCGGGCTGTGCACACGGTATTTGGGGTATTGGGGACCCCCTGGAATGGGGGATCAGCCCTGTCACCCCCTCCCTGCAGGATGTGCACATGGCTGGGGGTATTTGGGGTATTGGGGACCCCCTGGAATGGGGGATCAGTCACCTCTTCCCTCCCTGGTCCCCCACACACCTCGACACATCCCGGGATCGTCTCCTACAGGGCCTGGAGATGCTTCCAGCACGGCTGGGGAGGGATTCCCTTATCCCGGCTTGCTGGAGCCGTGGGAGAGTTGGGTTTTTGGGCAGCAGCGCTCCTGGGAATGCCAGACTCCCCTCAACTGCCCGATGTGAGAGCATTTTGTGGGGCTGAGACCCCATTCCCACCGCGGCTGGCTGGGTTTTCCTGCCCACACCTCGCCCTGCCCCGCTTCCATCCATTCCCCCATCCGCCTTTCCCAGGAAACCTCGGCCAGCACGTTCCTCCTGGCAGCCTCACTCGCAGTGGAAGTGAACAAGACATCTCCATTAACGCCAAAATAATTCACGGCAATTAATGGATTGACCTTGAGCGGTGACAGGAGCTGGAGATGTCCCCAGGAAGAGGCGGCCCCGCAGCGCCGAGGGGGAGGATGGATCCCCCCGAGGGTCCCCAGCACCTTTGGGTGCTGCTGCGAGAGCTTTGGAAACATCTCCGAGGAACAGAGATGGGAATGTGACCCAAACCCCGCCACCTGGAATTCTGCAGGAATGGCTGAGCACCTCCCAGGCGCTCGCTGCTTGTTTCCACAAAAATCCCATGATTTATAAACCCATCTCCCAGCTGCTCCGGTGCCCAGCCCACCATTCCCTCCTCCCCAGCTGGGGCCAAGCCTCAGTTTCCCCACCCCAGGAGCCCTGGCATGGAAAAACTCGGGATGTTGGCAGGACCGCAGCCCGCCCTTCCCCTGCTTGGGATCCTTTCCCGCTGATGGATGAGGGCTTTTAAAGAGGGATGTTTGGGTGCAATCCCTCCTGCGGCGCCTCTGGCAGGTTCTTGGCAGCACCGCCGGGAGATTTTTCAGCCGCTCCAGAAAGGAGTATTTTTACCCCAGCTGGATTTTATTTATGACTCCGGCGCTGGAGTGGGCAGGAGCTGGGCTGGGATCTCTCTCCCGAGGGAGGAGCAGAGCCAGGGGAGGTGTCGGAGATAAATCCCGTTATTTCAGCAGGAGCTGAGGCAGAGAAGGGCAAAATCTCATCCCACAACAAATCCCACAAGTGTCTTTGTGGGGAGCGAATTCTGGATGGATTTTCCAAGGAGTTATCCCAAAAAGCACTGAGGGATGTCCAGGGATTGGACCAAAACCACCCCTGGGTGACAGCAGCTCCATCCCACTCACCCCATTGCTCCACTCCCCAAAACCACGAGCACCCCGCGGGGACGGTGCAGGAGCTGCTGGTGGACAGTGGTCAGGACAAACTCTCCATATTCTGGTCTTGAAGTCTGCAGTTTATTGCACCGGGTGTGGTGAAAAGGGCTGAGCTGGGAGCTGCCAGCAGAGCAGGGCAGAAAGAGTGGGGATAGTGAGAGTTCTAAGAGGTAAGAGAGGGAAGTAAGAGAGTGATTTTCCCGTGTACAACACAATAAATCTTCTATGTTGAATATTCTAATTCCCACTAACCAATCTAATACAAGATACAAACCCTGTAGCATTTACATGCAGCCTATAAGAATCATCACATTACCATAATGTGTTATAGTTTAAACCCTAAAAACGACTCTTTGGACCCCTTCTGCCAAGCTAGCAGGGTTTTCTCTGACTTTGGAGCTGCTCTCCAGCAGAAGGAATGGAGAGGGGATTACTTTTGGCCGGCCTGTTGTCTTCTAGTTATTTACTAACTCAGGTTTGGTATCTCAAAGATGATTTTCATTTCAATCTCGCTTATGGTTTCCATATTCTCAAAACCTTTTGCTAGGCAATCCTATTCACAAGGTTTTCCTGATCCATCCCTCCCAACAGACGGGCCCTGCACGGAGCAGGGTGATGGGGCTGGACACTTTTCCCTCGTGGATAAATTCCCGGAGCGGATCCCGCGTTCGGTGCCAGCTCGGGCAGGGAGCAGCGCGGCCTCTCCGGTAATCCCCGGCCGGGGTTTCACCTGCCCTAATCCCAGCACTAATCGCGGGGATAACAGGGCGCTAATCACCCTAATCCCTGTGGGAGCCGCTCCGGAGCTGCCGCTTTCCCTTTTCCTGGGGAAACTGAGGCTCTGCTGGGATGCTCCGATGGATCCATGAAGAGCAGAGAGAACTCCTGGCCTGCAAACCCCTCCTGTGGATGCATGAAAACACACCCCAACCCCATTTTTGGGGGCTTTACCAAAAATCTTTGCACCTGACTTGTTGTTTTCCACCCCCAGGACACTCCAAAGAAAATAAATCCTCTATAAACCAGAAATAATTAATTCACACCAGCCCTGGGGATGCACCAGCAGAAAGCCTCACTCCAAGACTCCAGTTTTCCCATTATTTTCCAATCATGCAGTTCCCTGGTAGTGGCTGGAGCATCCCAGCCCAGCCCCACAGCTAATCCTGGGTGGGAGCTGAGTGGCTGATCCTGGAACGTGATTAAAAATACATCTCAGAGCACTGCCCGAAGTCCATTTGTATCCCCAGCCCTTCCTTCTATAGTTCTGATAATGACAGAAATAGAGAAATCCCGTAATTGCCATAAATTCATTTTATGTGGTTATTTCTAAGGAGATGGGGAGGAGAAAAAAAAGCTTTTATTGGAATTAATTGTCCAGCTGGATTAATGTTTTGTCTGTGGATCCATGGCCCCAGAGGCCATCCCAAGGTTCTCCATCCTCCCAGGAAAACGGGAGGGGAAAGCAAAAAAAAAAAAAAAAAAGAAAAAAAAAAAAGAAAAAGGTTGAAATTTTTTACCCATGAGCTGCTGCAGGTCCTGAGCACGCCCCAGCAAATTGGTTTGACTTTTGGGTGCCCCAAAGAGTGCAAAAAGGCACATTAGGTATAGAATGCAATATTTATAATATTAAAATGAATATTTTAATAGCCCCATAAAAGGAGCGGAAGGAAGCAGCAAAGCCGTGGCGCCGAAGCCGCTCCTTCCTGCCAGATAAAAATGTTTCATTTCAGTTTTACTGCTCGGATTCGTCCCTGCCTCGACTTTTACATTCTATTGAAATATTAATTTCGGCGTAGAACGTAGGAATTTAATATTTCAGCTGATTTAACAAGTCAATATTATCAAAGCTGGGGGGTTGGGGAGGTCTCAGAGGAGACCAGCACTGACATTATTTCCCTTTTCCTTCCAAAAATTTGTATCCCGTGGGGAAATTTCTCCATTTCCGCTTTTACCTCTACTTTTGAGAGGGAAAAAAACACCAAGGATAGGTTCCCCAATGTTTAAATCGCTGTGTCCAGGGGCTGGGCTGTGTTTTGTGTGCATCCAGAACTCCCTGATGGAAGCAGAATATCCCAACATCCCCGAAATCCAGGGAATTGATGAACACCCCCCTTCCTCCAGCACCAGGGAATTAAAGCACCTAATTACAGCAGCTCGTTAGGAGGCTTGGTTATCTTGGCAGCCAGAGAGGCCAACAAGAGAGGTTTTTTTTCTTGGCTTGCTGTTTGTTTGGGGTTTAAAAAAAAAAAAAAAAAAAAAAATTATGGAGGTTTGGAGTTGGATTTAAGCACTGGATGAGTTCAAAAGCAGCTCCTCTGAAATCAGGGCTGGGCATTTGGGGTTGGGAGCAGTGGGGTGAGGATCAGAACATCATTTTATCCTCATTTTTGAGGGGGTATTTGCAGCACGGTGAGGACCAGCCCATCATTTTATCCTCATTTTTGAGGGGGTATTTGCAGCACAGAGAGGACCAGCCCATCATTTAGTCTCCCTTTGGAGGGTTAAGGGAATTTGCATCACCTAAACCAGGCTCTTGAAGTGAGCCAGACCTCAGCAGGTGCTGATAAAACCCAAAACCCGTTTTGCCTCCTGACCCTGAGTTTTTGTTGAGGGCAGGATCCCAAACATATAACCACATAAAATGGGATAATCCCTTATTTTCCAGCCCTGTGCAGGCTGGGAGCAGGAGGGCAGCTGGAGGTGTCCCCTCAGCATCCTCTGTGCCTCCTCCCAGGGGATTTCCACGCTGACACTTCCCGAGGGAATCTCCCCCAGAAAAGCGGGCAAGGAGGGCTCAAACCCACCCCAAATCCCCCCGGATCTCTGCTGCCCACCCCGGCAGGGTCCTTCCCGTGCTCACCAGGACTAAAATCAGAGCCTGGCTTGATCCCGGAGCTCGGAGCTCCATCCCAGCGGGATAACAATGGAGCAGCTGCCAGAGCAGCTGGGGCAGCCTAATGGCCATCCCATAATGGCCATCCCATAATGGCCATCCCATAATGGCCATCCCATAATGGCCATCCCATAATGTGTCCCGGGATCCCATCTGGAGCAGGATCCAGTGAAACCCTTCCCTCCCTGCCATTAGCGCTCCCAGCTGGGATCTGGCTCTTCCCACCCCTCCCGGAGGGGCACGACCCCTCTGGAAGGACCATTTAGGAACATGAATTTTTCAGGACTTCGTTCAGCTCCGAACAACCGGCTCTGGGCAAAGAGGATTAACCCCTTGGGGTGGGGATGGAGCCCGTGTGAACAAAGCTGCTGGGATTTGGGGGTGGCAAAAGGCAGAATTAGGAACAAGGGATGGGTTTGGCTCCTTGTTTTATTCTAGACTAGGGAATTCCAGCCGGAATTTTGGGTCTCACCCGAAATATCTCTGAAGCAAGCAGAGGAAAACCCCTCACGGTGCACCTGGGAGGGAAAACCTGCTGGGAGATGAACGCAGAGAGCTTTGCCTGCGTCTCGCAGCCTCGGGGATCTCAGGCGAGCCCGGAGCCGACGGGAAGGAGCCACCAGCGGGACTGGGAGGCGTCGGGGAAAATTGCGTTTGAAGCACAGCCAGTGCCGGAGTCTGGAATAATTATAGCAGCGGGGTCAAAAGAGCCTCGTGCAACATCGTTTCAATGCTCAATAGGCAGCAGCTGTTTAAAATAAAAATAAAAACCCCACCAGAATGTCCAGCGACGGCCAGGAGAGAGGGAGGATTCTGATGGGATAATGGCTGGGATGTCTCGGGGAAAAAATCAGGATTTTCCGGCCAGCTCTGCTGTTTAAGGTGCCTGGCAATGATTTCTCTCAGAGCTCAGAGGTTTTTTCAACAAAACTCCCCTGCCCTTGGTGGTGTCTGGCCAAAAATGATTCAGGGTTTGGCTACAGGTGGGCACAGCTCAGTTAAAGGCTCCGGTGCCTCTGTGAGTGTCTGATTGATCCTTTGCATCGACCTGCTAATGGAATTGGCTGTGGGGAGGGAGTTTCTGATGTCCTCAGCCCTTTTAGACCCTCTGGGAGCAGCTGCTGGGTTATCCCATCCTTCCTCAGCCTCATCTTCCTCCCCCAGAGCTGGGGGAGCATAGATAAAAATGCATTTCTGCAGTCTGGGATTAGGATTTGTAAAATCCAACAGGGTTTGAGGGCTCTGCCTCTGGGATTGGGATGGGGGAATCCTACAGGGGCAGGGATGATCCTGAGGACAATCCCTGGATTCCCTTTCCTCTGGACAGAATTCCTGGTTCTGTGCCTGGCAGGGGATATTTGTCCCTCATCCTGGTGATGGAGAGGGGAATGGGAGTGGGGAAATGGCCAAAATTCTGGGGAAAAGGGTTGGGAGATCCAGGAGAGGGCTGTGGGAAGCAGGGAGTGAGGGGTGGCATCTCCTCCCTGACTGCAGCTGGATTCTGGTCCCGGCTTTGGGCAAAGGAAAGAAAATTCCCCCTCTGGGACTGCGGGGCTGGATGCTCTGAATCACCCAAATGGGGTCATTTTTCTGCTTTTTGGCCAAAGCTGCTGGAGCTTGACCTTGATCCAGTGTCTGGTTCCCTCCTGCCCACCCCGAGCTGCTGGGTTCTCAGCAGAACAAAACCAGGAGCTGGGTGAGCTCCTGTCCTGATCCAGGGAGCTTGGCTGGCACCCCAAATACCCCAAATGACCTCAGGGTGACAGCCAGGCTCGGGGTGGGGATGGCAGGTGAATTTTGGGATGCCCAGCAGCAATGAAAGAGGAGCCTGGGGAAGAAAAGAGAGCAAACAGCCCCTTCCCATCCCTGCTGCCCTCCCAAATCTCCCATTAACGCTGCTAATTGTGCAGCTAATCACGGTGCTGATGGAATCAAGGATCCCCCTGGAGGCTCCCTGCCCCACAGGTCCCAGCCTGACTCCAGCACGGCGGCAGCACATGAAGGATATTGAATTATTTCCCTGCCTTTTTCTGGGAATTGCCAGTTAAGGCTCTTAGGCAGGGCTCACTCCCAGCCCCTAATCTCATTCACCTGCCATTTACCCCTCAGCAGAGCTGTGCCTCCCCAGGATGCACAGATATGGGGGATCACATTGCTAATTAGAAGGAATTATCAATATTTGCCGATGGGATCACCTTGCTTTTGAGAGGGAATAATCAGTATTTAGCAGGGGTGCTGCAAACTGCAGAGCAGGGCAATTGCAGGTGTGTGGAGTTGGGGTGCAGCAAAGGGAAAAATGGGTCCTGGTGCTTCAAAATCCCTAAAGAAAGGAAATGGAAAAGCAGAAATTGGGGTTTATTGTGCTTGTGGATTAATCACATCAATAAAAAATTAAAATCATCCCCCAGTTACCCAGCTAAGCACCCAAAACACCAGCCTGGGAGTCTCCAGTTCTCCCAATCCCCAGGATTTCTGGGCCCTAAAACCAGATTTGGGGACACCAAAAGCACTTCCAAGCCTGATCGAGTTGTTCATGAAATGAGGAGAGAGGAAATCTGACAGTTTGGGTTTCACATTGGCAGAGGGAGAGGCTTTGTCCTGAAATCCCTTCTCCACTCCCAAGGTGCCTTCAGGGATGCTGGAGATACCCTGAAACCCAAGCAGCCCCCTCAAAGTTATCATTTAATTAAATACAACCCAAAATGCTTTGATTAGGGCCCAAGACAGAAAAGTCTCTTTTTTTCAAACCTATTAACAAAACACACAAACCCCAAAAGCCGTGGGGGTGGAAGTTCCCACCAGTTTTGGGCAGAGCAGGGATGAAGCAGCATCAGGAATGGATGAGGTGCCACGCAGGCAGATGGAGAGAGCTCTGCATGAGAAATCCTCTTTACCCCATTTATATTTTGCTAAATTCTGATGATTTTTCGGCTGGAAAGTTTTTTAAAAACCCTGTTTTTAACACCTTCCCCGAGGGCTGCATCTCCCTGCTGAAAATAGGGAGGTGCTGACACCCACTCCACGACTCCTCCCGTCCTCAGTTCCTTTTTTTTTTTTTTTTTTTGTGCTATTGATATGATTTTTTTTTTTTTTTTTTTTTTTTTTTTTTTCTCCTGGCTCATTTCAAGCCTGAGCTCCCCAGACTCTCTCTGACATCTGTTAATATCCCTGAAACCCGAGCCCAAGGGTTTGAAACCACGACTGCTGCTATTTTCAGTGCTGGGATCAGGAGGGGTTTTCCCCACCCTGCAGCCCCGGGCGATCCAGGACTTCAACCCGCTGAGTTTTCCACTGGATTTGTTCTCCAGGGACAGCACAGGCTGCAGAGAAGCCGGAGAAGCTGCTGGAAGAGGGTGAAACCCAAATTGTCCCCAACAGTGGGAAAAGATAAAGAATTCTGCACATCCCACCGTGCCCAGCCCACCTTCCACACTCACCTCCTCATCCTGCTAATTCCAATCAAGGAAAACTCCACCTGGGGAAAAGAGAAAAACAGTATTTTTTTTTTTTTTTTATTTTTTTTTTTAATTTTTTAGTGCATATTGAGCACGCCACGCTCTCTGGCCGGCTCACTGCCTGAGCCCAGCCTGTGTTTCACTGTACTAATGACTTTTTACACTCCAGGTAAAATCAGAACAAGACAAGAAGGCTTTGGAAAGCTCGTTCTGACAAATTCCTCACTGTAATTACTGGAGCAGAAAGAACTCATCAGCGGAACACGCCGTTGCTCGGGGCGCTAAAAGTCTCGGGTGGTGGGGATGGCCCAGATCTGGGAGGGCTCGGCAGGTCCCAGCCCGGCTCCCCCTCCCCGGACCAGAGAGGTTTCACACCCATTTTATACCCCAGTGACCCAGAAAAACCCGGGGGATGCGTTTGGTGCTTCCAGGAGGTTTGGGGATGGTTTGATTCCTTGTGAAAGGTGGGGGCTCGTTGTTCTGGTTCTGCTCTGGGAAAAAAAAAATTCAATTTCCATCAAAATCATCCATGGAAAGCAAGAGGGGGAATAAAGCCCAGCCTGGGTGCGGGGGTTTTGGTTGGGATGTCCCTTTTGGGCTCGGGAGATGCTGGAGGAGCAGGACAGGAGGAAACCCCGGGATGTCCCCAGGGCGGCTGGGGGAAGGAGGGGACAGCTCGAATGTCCCCAGCACCATCCCAACCCCTCATCCTCATCTCCAAACCCGAGATAGAAATCTCAGCCGTGAAATGTTTCTCTTCCACCAGCTGTGGTTTGGCTGGGAAGGGGTTGGGAAGAGATTTTGAGGGAACTGTTGTGACATTCCTGCCCTTCATCCCTCATGTCCTGGCCCCAGAACAGGGAAATCCCACCCAGCTCTCAAAGAGAGAAATACCCTAAAAATATGGGAAAGGGGGACACTGGGGGACACCTGGGGACACTTGGGGACAGGCTGGCACCTCCCTGTGCCACTGGGGGACACCCTGGGGGACACTTGGGGACACCTGGGGACAGGCTGGCACCGCCCTGTGCCACTGGCTGTGGCCCAGAGCTGCTGGGGGTCCCAGGCACCAGGGCAGGGGGGGATTTGTAACCCAAAAAGGGACAAACATGGACCTGGATGGATCCAGATTGATCTGGATGGATCCAGAACATGGATGGACCCCAGGATGGACCTGGATAGATCCAGAGCAGGATGAATCCATGGACCTGAATGGATCCAGAATGAGGATGGATCCATGATGGATCTGGATGGATCCAAAGCAAGGGGAACCCAGGATGGACTTGGATGGATCCAGAGCAGGATGGATCCATGAACCTGGATGGATCCATGGACCTGAATGGATCCAGGATGGACCTGGATGGATCCAGAGCAGCAGAAGTCACCTCCAGCTCACCCCCACCGAGTGCAGGAGTTCTCTGCCCTCTCCCAGAGTGGGGCTTGGAAAACAAAACCTTCCCTTTGGGGGCTCCTTCCCTTCCTTTGGGGTCCCTGCACCCCGATTTTGCCTCTGATTTTGTCTCTGATTGTGGCCCCCCACCAGCACCAAGAGCCCCCCAGCACGCCAGAGCAGGGCTGGAGCAAACAGAGAATGGATCCCACTGCTCTTAATCTCTATCTGCTAATTAAATATTGATGGTAGTTAAATATTCATAGAACATTTGGCTCGGAGTTTTTACCTTTCTTCAGGCGGCCGTGGGGTCTTTGATGTGTTATTTTCCTGGTCACCCAAGGTCCCAGAAGAATTGTCAACACTCTTTTGAGGGTTAGGGTTTTATTCCCTCCCTTTGCCACGTGTTGCTGGAGAGGGTTTGGGTCCTTTCATCCTCAGCTTCTTTTCCCTCTGTATCCTTTTTCCTGCTGGGTGGTTCTGGGGGTGTCTGGGAGCCTCCAAAGGGGAGGTTGAGCATCACTCGCTGCTCTGGGGGTGTCCCCATGAGTGACCCCACCAGCGGGGACCCCGGGGTGCTGCCCCCGCTTTGGGGACCCTCCAGGAGCAGCAGCAGCAGCAGCAGCGAGAGCCGTTCGTGGGGCAGCACTGACACCTCGTGCCAAAGGCAGGGAACAGCGTCCGAGGATTGCCGGGATGCGGGAATTCCTGCGCTGCTGCTGCGCCCCAAACCCCGCTCCAGCCGCCCTGGGCACCGCAGCCAGCTCAGGGTTTGGTCACTGCCGTGAGCCCCGAGGTCCCGAAAATTATGGACCCAGGTCTCATCCCAGCCCTGCACAGCTGGTGCTCATCCCATCTTCATCCCTCATCATCATCCCCATCATCCTCATGTTCATCCCCATCTTTACCATCATCCCCACCTTCATCCCCATCATCATCCCCTTCATCATCCTCATCATTCCCATCTTCATCCCCTTCATCATTCCCATCATCATCCCCATCGGCACCCCATTGTCATCTCCATCATCTTCATCTTCATCCCCATCTTTACCCCCATCCTCCCCATCTTCATCCCCTTCATCATTCCCATCATTCCCATCATTCCCATCTTCATGCCATCTTCACCACCATCGTCCCCATCATGATTCCTACCTTCATCCCCATCCTCCTCATCTTCATCCTCATCTTCATTCTCTCCTTCATCCCATCTTCATCCTCATCTTCATCCCATCTTCATCCTCATCATCCCGTCATCATCTTCATCCCCATCATCCTCATGTTTCTCATCTTCATCCCATCCTCATCCCCACCTTCATCCCCATCATCCTCATCTTCACTTCCTTCATCATCTCCATCATCACTCCCATCATCATCCCCATCTTCATCCCCATCCTCCTCATCTTCACCCCATCCTCATCCCCTTCATCATTCCCATCTTTATCCCATCTTCACCCCCTTCATCATCCCCATCATCTTCATCTTCATCCCCATCTTCATCCCCTTCATATCCCCAAACTTCATCCCACCATCACCCCCATCATCCTCATCTTCATCCCCTTTGAGCTGTCCCATTCCCACCCTTCCCACCTGGAATTTTCCCTGCAGTGAACTCCTCGGGACATCAGGAAGCTCCTTCCCACAGCCAGCCCAGGAAATATTTCTGAGAGGATTTAGGGGAATTCCCTAAATTCCTAAACGGGGGAAGGGGAGCCCACACCGGGGCTCTGCACGGCTCCAGCTGCTCCGAGTGACACAGGGGAAGGATTCTCGAGGAAAACACCCCGAGGTGGGTCTGGAGGAAATGAATTCATCTCCCCTGGGGTGTCTTTTCCTCCCCGGTCAGGCGGTGGCAGAAAATACGTGTGAAAAAGGTCACCGAGGCCACAAAGGCAGATCGGAGCTGCTGATAGCTGGGAAAACACCGAGAGAACCCAGGGCCAGCTCGGGGAGGGGTTTCAGGTGGGGGGAAACAGAATTCCCCAAATCCTGGTGATGCTGATCCCATCACCACATCCCTGCATCCCATCCCACGGGCGCTGTCAGAAAATCCAGAGAGCCCAGCGAGTCCCCAGTGTGGATTTTTTGGATTAGTTTTGATCCAAACCTGAGTGCAGAGGACTTTACGAGCACCTTCCTGGCTGGTTTTGGGATTTATCCTTCTTTTTCTTGTTTTGTGCCTTTCAGGTTGTTGGGAAATCATGAGGAAAGTGGAAACTGCGGGAATCGGGGTGTGGATCAGGAATGGGGATGCAGATCAGGATTTGGGTTTATCTGAGTTCTAAACTCAAATTTTCAAAGGCCGGGGCTGGGAAGAGCTCGAGCAGCCCAGCCCTGCTCGCAATCTCAGGCAGAGGAGCTCGCTGTGAAATCAGCGTTGGAGCCGGGGCCGTCCCCGTGCGGGGGCAGCCGAGATGCCGAGGGCCAAAGGACACGGGAAATGAGTCAGGGAGACGGGGAGGAAGGGGAAGAGTTCAGCTCGGGACAGCCGAGAGAGGGTGGAATGGCCAGGGACAACGGGACAGCCACAGAACTCGTTCCCTGTGCTCAGAGACAACGGGATAACCACAAAACCCTGCGCCCAAAAATAATGGCACAACCACAAAATCCATTCCTTGTGCCTAAGGACAATAGAAAACCGCAGAACTCATTGCCTGTGCCCAGGAGCAACGGGACAACCACAAAATCCCTGCACTGTGCCCACGGGGGACACCACAAACCCCATTCCCTGTGCCCAGGGACAATGGGACAACCACAAACCCCATTCCCTGTGCCCAGGGACAACGGGACAACCACAAACCCCTATTCCTTGTGCCCAGGGATAACGGGACAACCATAGAACTCCTGCCCTCAGGAGATGGGGACAGGGATTGTCATCTCAAATGGGAACTTTTCACCTCTCTGAGCTCCCCACTTAGGGCTCAAACCCCTTCCCTTTGGGGCTGCTCTCCCTCTGGGCCAGCAGGATGTGGGGACACAGCTCCAAAATCGAGAGAGGAGCCCAAACCCCCAGAGATTTTCACCAAAGCCACACAGTGCCACGTTTCTCACGGTGTTTCCACTTCCCCCAGTGGGAACATCACTCCCAACCTTCCCCCGAGCCTGACTTAGGAAGGTGAAAGCAACAGGAGCTGGTCCAAGCAACACCTGTGGCACACTCAGCATTCCTCCCACAGCATTGACATGCCTGAAATCGGATTTAGCTGTGATTTTCCTGGTGAAATCTCCCCTGGAAAAGGATGGCAGCACTCAATCCATCTTAATTCCGTAGGAGGAAGGAGTCTCAGGGCAGCTGGGTGCCAGGCAATGCCTTGGACACAAAAAACAGCCCCAAAACCTCTCCACTGCTTTTTGGGAGCAGAATCCAGCTGGGCTCTGCAGGGATGTGGGTGGCAAATGAGCCGCCTTTTTTTGGGGCATCTTTTTTTGATGACCCATCCTGCTAGAAACCATCTCTGCAGCAGCTGGGGAAGTCCTGGGTGGCTGGGGCCGGACAAGGACTTTAAAAAAAGGAAATGGCACGAACGAGGTGTGAATTCAGTGGTTCCCTCAGCGTCAGCCCCGGCGAGGAGATGGAAACGCTGAGCCGAGCACGCCTGAAAGGGGAGAAGAAGAAATCAAACAAAGGGAGAAGAAGAAATCAAACAAAAGGAGAAGAAATCAAACAAATCCTCGTTAGAAACAGCCCTGACCTGGCAGAGCAGCTCCGCTCCCGGGTGTGGCTTTGGCCGCCCCAGCCGCCCCCGGGGATTGATTGATTTATTGATGGGCTGGGAGGGAAATGCCGCAGCATCGATAAAGCATCGGCTGGAAAAGCAGCTCTGCCCCGGGGCGGGCGGCATCCCCGGGCTGTCCCGGTTTGTCCCTGTTTGTCCCGGGGTGTCCCTGCTTGTCCCGGTTCAGAGCTGGATTCAGCACCGCAATTCCCTATCGGGATTTTCCCAGGAATTCCGTTTCCTCTCAGGAATGCCCGTGCGGGGCTGCAGCGCCCACCAGGACATCCCAACCCCACCAGCAGTGGGAATTTTGGCAGGTTCGGAGCGCCTGTAAATATTTTGGAGCGGGCACTGAAGGCTCAGCCCGGGTGGCCCCGATGGCCTCCCAGGTTTGTCACCTCCCCCTGTGCAGGAGCGGGACCTGCCCCATTTATCCAAGACTGGGGACACAGCTGGGAGTGCAAAAAATGGGGGGAAAAGGGAGGAAAAAGGAGTTTTCCAGCCCAGATAATTTATGGGATCAGAGGAGTTTTGGGGTCACCCCAGAGCAGAGACTCTGCCCAGGTCCCGTTCCCTTCTCTGCATCCACCGCGGGGTTGATGAGCTGGGAATGGCATTCCTTCTGTGCCTGCTGCATCCCAGTATTTTACCTCAGAGCCTTTAAAAAGGGGTTTTCCCAGACTTGTTTTGTTTTCCTTCCTTTTGTTGTCCGGGGAATATTTTCTGCCCTTGGAGGGCCGTGCTTGCCCCAGCTGCAGCAGGAGCCCCGCGGTGCGTGGGGGCAGGAAGAGGGATGAGGGAAAAGATGGATCCAGACAGGGAAAGGCGAGCCAGGGCAGAGCCAGAGCCATCTCTGCTCCCCGAGGAGGGGTAAATTGGGAATTTGGGGGATGACAAAAGGTGCTCAGCTCTGCCAGACTAACACAAACCCCTTTATCCGCTCCCGGGGCATCACCCCTGGGGCATCACCCCAAACAAACTGCGGCTGGTTTCTGGGAAATGGCTTTGGAGAAGAGCAAACCGAGTTCCCAGCAGGGCAGGTCCCCGAGGCAGGGCTGTGTCCCCAGTGTCCCAGGGTGTCCCCAGTGTCCCAGGGTGTCCCCAGCCCCGCGGTGGCTCCAGCACAGCCTCTCCTCTCCGTGCTGCTCCCGCCAGCTGCCTGCAGCTGGACAGCGCCCTGGGAGCTGCAGGGCTGGGGGAAAAGGGGATTTTTAAACAGCTGCAGCCAGGCAAACCCCGGGAGGGGAGCCCCTCGCTGGCCCCTGCCTTTCCCAGCCCAGCACGGCCAAGAACACGAGCTGCAGCTTTGGCACCGAGCTCAGGGAAGTGGGGCCACCTGCCCAGCCCCCCCTGCCCCAAACACCCCCAAAACCTGCACAGAGGAGTTGATGTGCCTGATGCAACCAAGCAGAAGCTGTTTGTCTGTGTTTGGGTTTTTCTCTGTAGTTTTATTTTCTCTATGGCTGTTTTTGGAGGGTGGGGTAAAGGGGATTTACAAAACTGCAGGGCAGGGGGAGGACACGGAGCATGGGAGACCCTGCAGGATGCTGTGCTGTCCCTTGACCATCCAAAGGACATCCCAAACCCTCTCACCTACCCTGGGGCTCCTTCCAGGAGGGCTGGACACAGCCTGCCTAGGGAATCAGGGTGCAGAGCCAAGCTTTGGGAACAGCCTGTCCATCAGCCCTAACGCTGGAGGCTGGAGCTCAGGAAAAATCCCAAGCCTGTCAGTGCCAGAAGCACGGCCTGGGAGCACATTTTTCCTTTCCCAGGGCTGGGGAGGGGATGAGGGGATGAGTATCACTTACCCTCTGTGCTTTGGGACGTGGCAGGGGACCAGGCCCTCCCCCTGGCCCTGGGGAAACTCCCCCATAAAAGCAGCCAGGGCAGCCTGGCCCCAGCACAGGCAGCTCTGCCACTGCCCCTGCCTCAGCCCAGCATGGGGACAGCAGCCAGGGTGGTGTGTGCCCTCCTCATCCTCTCCACGCTGTGCTGGCACAGCCTGGCCCAGAGTGAGCATTGCCCACCCCAGGGCTGGGAATGGGGAGAGAACCAGGGCTGGGAACTGGGGACAGGGACAGAATCAGGGCTGGGAACAGAACCAGGGCTGGGGATGGGGACAGAGACAGAACCAGGGCTGGGGATGGGGATAGAGACAGAACCAGGGCTGGGAATGGGGACAGGGACAGCACCCAGGGCTGTGGGGTGGGGTTTGCTTCATGCACAGGGTGCAGGGGGATCCCCCCAAGAGCTGCCATTGCCATGGCAGGAGGGCTGAGGAGGGGCTGGGGCTGTCCAGGCTCAGCCAGGCTCGTGCTGTCCCCCAGGAGCTCCAGCCATGCCAGACAAGTGCTGCTTCAACTTCCAGACAAGAAGGATCAAGAGGGACAACGTGGTGGCCTGTTACCCCACCAGCCCTGAGTGCCCACACCAGGCTGTGATGTGAGTACCCAAAATCCCCCCCTGGGTCCTGCCACACCCCCTGCCTTGCTTTGGTGGGTCCAACCCCCATCCCCTGTGCCCCTGAGCCCCCAGAACTCAGTGCTGGGGTCCCCACTGACCCCAGCTTCTCTGTGCCCAGCTTCAGGGTGAGGAATGGGAAGGAGATCTGCACCCAGGCCAGCAGGCCGTGGGTCAAGAGGTACCAGCAGAGCTTCCAAGTCAGCTCCTTCTCCATCCCCAGCTAGCCAGGGCTAGCTCCATCCCACCCCTGGGCTGGCTGGGGACAGCGGGGACACCAAGGCAGAGGGGACACTTCTGGATGGAGCAGCTGACAGGTGACATCCTTCCCACCATGGTGACCCTCACCACGCCCTGAAGGCAAAGGGAGCCCAGCAGGATGGAGTGTCCAGACCCTCTGGCCATGGAGAGGCTGCAGCAGGCGGGGGTGGGGGGGAGCAGCTCCACAGCTGTGCTCTGTACAGAATTAAACGTGATTCCCACTGCAAACATCTGCCTGTGCGAGTCTCTGGGGCTGGGCAGGCCCTGCTGCTGCCCTTCCTGCCCAGCTGCTGGGACCAGCAAGGAGCCAGAAGAGCTGGAGCCTCAGCCAGGTCCCTGTGAGGATGTCCAGGGTGAATGGGGCCAAACCAAACCCATGAGGGTTTTGGGGAGGCACCAGAGGGACAACGAGCCTGGGAGGAGAGGGTTTCCTGTGCTCCTCATCCACCATCCTAAATTCTATCAGCAGGGGATCTCAGGGATGCCTGAGGCAGCCCAAAATGCCAGGAATGCCACCAGGAAATGTGACAGTGGCAGAGCCACCACGATGAGGACAAACCCAGCCACCAGCCAGCCACCCAGCCCGGGGCAAGGAGAGGCCTCACAGCCAATGGCAAGGGCTGATCTCTGCACAGGAACTGGCAAGTGTGAGCATCATCCTGTGCTGGCTGCTGGTGGCCACAACCCAGCCCAAAATAGACTCCCAGCCCCAGCAGCACCACTGCTCCCACACTTTCCAGCACCCCCGGGTGCCACACTGGCCCAAGGGGCTGCCAGGAGGAATTTCCCTTCACCTCTCACCCCTCAGGGGGAGATCCAAGCGGTTCTTTCCACGGGGAGAGTCATGGAAAGGCTGGCAGGGGTTGTTATAAATGCCACTGCTGCAGGCAGGAGGGCAGCCAGCTCTTGGTGGCCTCAGTGCAATCAGAGCTGCAGGTGCTGCCAGAGCCTTGGTTTGACATGAAGATCTCAGCCCTGCTCCTCCTGCTGCTGGCAGCTGCCTGGGTTGGAAGCCAGGGGATGTCCTGTAAGTACCAACAGGGAGATTTTCCCTCTGGGCTGTCCCAGCTCCTCCTCTGATGGGATTGGGGCTGGGGAAGGGCAGGAGAGTGCAGCTCCTGATGGGGCTGTGGGGCATCACCAGTGCTTGTCCTGGATTTCTCAGCATGAGTAAAAACAGGGCTGGTTCAGCCCCAGAGCAGCAGCTGGGGAGCTCTGGAGGCTCCTGCCCTGGGGCAGAACATCCCTGCAAGGTGTTCCCTCTGCGTGGAGAGGGAGCAGAGCAGAGCCCGCACAGCTCTGAGCTCCCCCCTGCTCCCAGTCCGCTCCAGGTCCCGCTGCTGCTCCAGGGAAATGTTCAGCACCCGGAAAATCCCGGAGCTCCTGATCCGGGGCTACCAGCACACAGACCCCAGCTGCAGCCACAGGGCTGTTCTGTGAGTAACCCCAGCCTTCCTCCCCCTCATCCTCACCCGGCTTACCCTCCCTCCCGCTGCTCTGCTTTGGGGGAGCCCCCAAAAACGAGTCCCCTGCCCAGGGTGGGGCTGTGCTCAGCTGGCTCCTCATCCCACCTCCTCCCTGCCGAACCAGCAGCCCCAAACCCGGCTCTGCAGGGAAAGGGGGGCAGCACTGCAGGAATCCCGGCGGATCCTCACTCCCAGGCTGACTCGGGATGTTTTTTCCCTCCCAAGGGTGAAGCTGCAGAAAGGGATGGTCTGTGTGGACCCAGAAAAGAAATGGTTCCAGGAGTTCCTAAGGAAGCAGAAGCAGCCAAACAGCACCTCCAGGTGAAGCTGCCTTCCCCAGAAGCTCTATTTATTTGTATCTCAGGATTCCTGTGTGTTTCTGTAAGGAGCTGGCTCCATCCCCTCCCCTGCCCCACTCACGGACTCAATAAACCCTCCTGTGCTCACCTGGAGTCAGATGTGGATTCTGGGGAGCCCATCCAGGCTCAGCCTTGCCACTGAGAGGAATGGGGGATTTGTCTTTCCAAACGAGCTGTGGGTCTGCTGATAAATAAAACCAGCACTGAGAGAGAAAAGAAACAATGGGATGGATTCCACTGATTGATGAATGGAAAAAAAATATATATTTGCCTTTACAAACAAACTGTAGGTTTGCTGATAAGTGAAATTGGATATTGGAAGATGGAAGAAGCAATGAGAAAAAAAACATAAATTCCATAAGAATTAAAAATTAAAAGGGAGGGTTATGCATGAGGGGAATCTCAGGTGTCAGGTGTTTGGGAAATCTGTGCCTCTCAAGTACCTCAGTGGGGAAAGAGAGAAGCAAATGTGGCCAGGAAATTGGGATAAAAGGAGGCTGTGTCCTCCAAAAATCTGAGAGATCCCAGGGGAATGCCCCATGGCCTCTCCCTTTATTGGAATAAAGCTACAGGACTCCTCTGTCTCCTTTTTGGACACAAACCTCTGGTGTTTGTGGATTAATTTTCCTGACACCAGGAATAGTCCAGGAGCCCCTGGGAGGACAGAGAAGCCCAAAGAGCTCAGCTCTCCCCAGGGTGAAGCAGCCCTGCCCAGCTGTGGGGTTTGAGGATGCCCTGGGCTGCTCCCCATGGGATGGAGGGAAATGGGAGAAAGATTCCTTGGGGTGTCAGAGGGGGTTTGGGGGCTGGGTTGGCTCTGTCCCTGGGGCACAGCACTGGGGACAGCCCCAGTGGGTGTCACCACTGCCTGGGCCACCAGCCAGCTTGTCACCCAAACTGGGGACTCGTCCAAGCCATGGGCAGCCAGTTTCTCCAGGAAAACACTGCATTACCCACTCCTCTGTCAGTCTGTGAATCATCTTTGTGATGAGCTAGGACATGCCTTACTCTTCAAAACACCCTTATACTCATTGCCAGATTTGTTGCCATTTATCTGCCCCCATTTGGGGCATTTTTTGTACAAATCAATGAATCTGCCACAATGCCCACAGGACTGCACCACCTAGAACTGGTTTGGAGTTGGAAGGGATATTCTTGCCCAAGACTGTGTAACTGCAATTCTCAGTTAACTCTCAATTAAATGAGAGTTTACAAGACTTCTTGGTGCTGGAAATCCCAGGATCCAACAGAATATTGGGATGTGTGAGGGATGGGACAGGAATTGGTTCTCTAAATCATTCAGGAAAAGACCTTTAAGGTCAAATCCACCCATTAAGCCAGCAGCAAACCACATCCCCAGGTGACACATTTGTGGAAGCTCAGGGGTGGGGATCCCACTCCAGAGGCCACACTCAGCCTGAGAATTGTGACTCAGAGATGGAGCCCACGCAGAGGGGCTGGATGATGAAAGCACTGCACAGCTTGGAGAGGAAAGATTGCCAGGGCTGGGCTGAGGGCCACCAGCTCAGGGTCCTGTGGCTCTGGGTGGCAGGAGGGTGGCAGGCACTGCCAAATCACCCCCCTGTTGCTGGACATCATCCCCCACTCATCCCCTTTCCTTTCCTTTCCTTTCCTTTCCTTTCCTTTCCTTTCCTTTCCTTTCCTTTCCTTTCCTTTCCTTTCCTCTCCTCTCCTCTCCTCTCCTCTCCTCTCCTCTCCTCTCCTCTCCTCTCCTCTCCTCTCCTCTCCTCTCCTCTCCTCTCCTCTCCTCTCCTCTCCTCTCCTCTCCTCTCCTCTCCTCTCCTCTCCTCTCTTCTCCTCTCTTCTCCTCTCCTCTCCTTTTCCTCTCCTCTCCTTTTCCTCTCTTCCTCTCAGTCTGGTGCAAAATCCACTCTGTCTTTGATGCAGGACCACAGAAAACCTGTCCTGGGTTGGGGGGATTTTACCACAGGATCCTCAGGGAGTGAAGCAACATTTAGAAACTTGAATTGAGGCAGGGCCTGGTATAGGATTTCTGCTTTGAATGCAGAATAACTCCCAAAAAACCACACACACAAGGGTCAGGGCCAGCTCACGAGCTGCCCTGTGCTCTCCTCAGAACCTCAGGGCCCTTTGAATCATTTTTATCAATGAGTGTCACTTTCCAGAGGGTGTTGCATAACCCCAGTGGCTTCCTCTCCACTTGTACAGGGTCAAGGTGCTGGCAGTGGCTTCATTTCATTTTATTTCATTTTATTTCTTCCTGCTCTGGGTTCCTGCAGCCTGGGAAGGCAGAGGATGATTTGATCCTTTTGGGGCTGCAAAGTGTGGGGTCCCTCTCCTGAAAGGGGTGCCCAGAGCATCCCCCTGCCTCAGGGATTATCCTTGTGGGTCCCTTCCAGCTCAGGAATGTTCTGTGGTTCTCCTCTAACCCCTGAATTTTGGGATAAGAGCCCTGAGGGAGGTGTTCCTCACCCTGGGACTGAGCAGATTTGGGGTGTGCTCTGGCCCCACACTGTCCCTGCACAGCCCCAGGGGTGAGGGGGTTTCAGACTTCATTCCCTCCTTTTCTTTGGGATGCTCATGCAAGGCAGTGCCAAAATCATTACATGAGACCAGAGCCATGTTTGCTCTCCTATTCCAGGTGAGTTTGTCCTGGGGATGAGGTGGCCACAGCCTGGCCCAGGAGGAATTTATGGGAATCTGTGCAACCTTTTTGTTTTGGCTGCACCTGCCTCAATTGCCTCTTCCTTCTGTATCCATTCTCTTTTCCCTTCTCTCTCCTGGGTGCACAAAATTTTGTTGGTATTGAGCACTGAACCACAACCAGACAAGCCAAAAAATGAAGTGGCATCTTTGGCTCATTACTCCCCTCTCTAATTAAGGGGCTTTTTCTTTCTTTAGTTTTTCAAATTTACATTTATAAAGCTGAAGTTTCTCTTTCCCTGTGTTTCCTCCCCACCAAATTTGGTGTTTCCTCCCCACCAAATTTGTGCTCCTCTGCTGGATTCAAATGTCACTTGCTCACAGAGATCCTCCACGGCAGGAGAAATAAAACCACAAGTCATTGCTTTACTCTCCCTTTATATCAGTTCCTTTTATCCAATTCCTTAAACAGAATTAAACACAAACTCCCTGCTTTTGCTGAGCTGCACTTTTGTGCAATTCTCTGTAATATCCTCGATTCCAGTCACAATGGAAAGTGTTTCATCAGCATCCAGTAAGAAGTCCCATCCGGCCCTCAGCTGAATGGAGAACTGAAAGCTTGGCCAGTCACTTCTGCAGCAAAGAGGAAATCTTTTTTCCTTTTCCCTCAGAAATAATCTATCAATGGTGAGATTTTCTGTGGTTCCTGCTGGATGACAAGTCACCCTCTGGAAACTGCAGAGCCCTGACCTCAGTTTCCAGGTTTTTCTGGCTGTGGGATATTCCTCACCTCACTCCTGGTGGTTTTTTTGCCCCAGTGCTGCTCTCTTGCACATCCTGCCCCTTTTCCCTCTGTGTGGCACCCACCAAGCCAAGCTCAGCTCACCCCTGGCTCAGGGCTGCTCTGTCCATAAAAAATCCCAGCCCAGGGTTTGCTGAGGCTGACCCAGACAGCAATTCCTGGTTTCCTCCATCCTGCCTGTGCCCACTGCCACTTTTCCCCCAGGCACAAACAAAGCTGGTCCTGGTGAGGGCAGGAGAGGTGCCAGAATTCCAGGGCTGTGGAGAAATCTCTGTGGGATTTACAGGCAGAGAGGGTCAGAAAAACATAAAAAAACTTCCACTGGCTGGCTCTGAACTTGGGATTCCTCTGCACACAGAGGCTGCTTTGAGCTCTAGAGAAACCTCTGCAATCAGCAGGGCAGAAAAACAGAATGAACTCATGCAGATCTGCATTGCTCTGGGGAATTGAGTCCCTTCTGCCTCTGTGTCTGCAGGGACATGTGACAAGCAGCAGCATTTACACATTTACAGCAGGTGAATTTTCCAAGCATTCCTGAACCACCACAGATGGAGACCCTGGCTATTGTTAAATCCAAAGGATGGATGGATGGATGGATGGATGGATGGATGGATGGATGGATGGATGGATGGTTGGATGGATGGATTTGATTCCTTTGTAGCCCCATGCACAGAGCAGCTGAAACAGAAAGAGCTGAAAATTGGGAGTTGCAGAAAGAGCTGGAACAGCTGGAACAGCTGGAGCTGTTCTCCCACCACCCCAAGGGCAGATCAGCACTGCTCAGCTCCTCCTGACCAGCTCCAGGAGATGATTTCCCATTCCCACCTCTGTCACAGATGCTCACACCAGGCAGGACCAGGCTGGGGAAGTTTTGCTGGACAAGAGATGGCACTGCCATGGCTCAGCATTTTGGGCAGTTGGACTTTTCCCTTGAATCAGTCAGGAATTAGTCATACCCCAGGCAGGGTCAGCAGCAAGGCCAGGGGAAGCTGGGGTTTGCATGGTCTGCAAACTGTCTGTGGCAGCATCAGGAAAAGACTGGAAAAAGCAAAGAAATTGGGGGAAGGAGTGATTTTGGCAGCTCACTCTTTCTGGGTGTGCAGCAGAATTACCCTCTGGCATTGCAAATGCTGCCCTTTCTCAGTCACTCTGCAGTTTCCTGCAGATTTTATCTGCAATGAGCTGATCCCAGTGGGCACCAGCAGGATCCTCTCCTCCCCCTGGCCCCAACCCTTAACACTGTGAGACATGGCAGTCTCTGCTTTTTGGGGCAAAATCAGGAGAGATTGAATTGGATTAGATGACCCTGCTTGGGAAGAAGTGGGCAAGCAGCTATTGCAACAACCTGAGCATTGAGAGGCTGCAGCCAAAACTGAAACTCTTGGGTGTAAATTCAGCCAGGGGTGAGGGAAGGGGACAGGGCAGGCTGCAGCCAAAAATGAAATCCTTAGAGAGGTGTAAATTCAGCCAGGGGACAGGGAGGGTGGCAGGGCTGGCTGCTGGCCTGGATCAGGCCACCAGAGCCCAGGCTCTGCACCTGCAGGGACTCCCTGTCTTACTTCCCAGTAAGGAAATCATTCTTTTGACCCATCCCCAGCAAAAATGTGAGACCCACAGTGACTTCCAGCTCAACACAACCTCATTCCCTCCTGATTTGCCCTGTCCAAGCAGGAGTTGGTGCTGTCAGTGCAGATGAACATGTGTGCAGTGGTTGTGGACCTCGCTCTGGCTCCCCGTGCAGGGGCAGGGTGAGAAGTGGCATTTGTGGCAAACCCAGGAAGAAGCTGCCATCTGTCCCTGGCAGTGATCTTCTGCCAGCAGCAGTGGCTGGGCAGGTCCTGGCCAGGGCAAGAGCTGCTCCAGAGCCCTGGCCCAGTGTGGGAGCCCCAGCAGGGAGGCTCTGGAAAGCCTCAGCCCCGTGGCCGGCGCTTCCCCTTCTGCGGTTTCTTTTCCAGCTCAGCGGAACTGGGTGATCCTGACATAATTTCCACACCATGCTGCCCTCACTTTCTTTCTTTGAAATCCTGCACCCACCCCTCGGATGGGGATAAAAGGGGAGCTCAGCCCCAAGGAGCACAGAGAGTCCTGCAGCCTCCCCAGCTCCTGCTCCTGCTCCAGCTCCTCTCCCAGAGCTCACAGCACCATGAAGGTCCTGGCAGCCACCCTGGCCACTCTGCTCCTCCTGGCCACCTGCTCCCCATCTGAAGGTCACCTTGGTAAGTCCAGCATGGCTGTGTCCTCCCTGGAGAGCCCCAGCCCTGAGGGTTAGGGTTAGACACAGGGTTAGGGCTGTGTCACCATGGGGATGCAGGTTTGGAGCTGGGGGGCTCTGCCAGGGGATGTGGAGAGGGGCAGAGGCTGTGCTGCAGCTGGGCTCTCACCAGGGCTGTGTGTCTGTCCCCTGTCCCCACAGATGGTGTCCCCAGCAGCTGCTGCTTCAGCTACCAGAAACAGCCCATCCCTCGGCGCCGCGTCAGCTCCGTGTTCGTCACCAGCAGCTCCTGCACCCAGCCGGGCGTGATGTGAGTGCCAGCAGTGCCAGGGGGCTGGGACACACTGGGACACGCTGGGACATGCTGGGACACACTGGGACACGCTGGGACACACTGGGACACGCTGGGATAGACTGGGACACACTGGGACACTCTGGGTGCTGCTGCTGGAACACACTGGGTGCTGCTGGGACACTCAGGTGCTGCTGCTGGCACTCAGATCCCACTCCCTCAGCCCAGCAGCTCAAGGCAGGTTTTTTTTGCAGTGTGATCACCAAGAAGGAGAAGCAGGTGTGTGCAGATCCACGGGCACCATGGGTGAAGGAGCTCCTGAAGCACTTCCAGAGCCTGCAGAACTGAGCCTTTCCTGCTGACAGCCACACCCTGCACAACTGAGAGGATTTGACCCCCAGCCTTCTTCAACGGAGAAAATTATTTTATTTAACTTATTTAAGTTAAACTAAATATTCTTTTTCTAAGCACAATTATTTAAACTGTCTCAGAATAATACACTAAAATAAAGATAATTTTAATTGTATCCACGTGTCAGTTTGATGCCTCCTTGCACCAAGATGGGAGAAGGGGCCATAGGGACCCCTGGGTTTGCTGTTCCCCAGCCTGGGTCCAGCTCTGGTGCCACCCAGTTTGTCCCCACAGGTGACACCAGTGTCTCACCTGGGGCTGCCAGTGGTGGCTCTTGTTTGGGGAATGTCCTGGAAGTTCCTGTGGTGCCACAGGAGAGTTGGGGTGTGATGTTCTATGGGATGGAACATCCTTTGGTCAGCTTGGATCACCCATCCTGACTCTGTCCCCTCACAGCAGCCCCTGAGTCCCTGATGAAGGAAAAAACCACTTAGGACCAGCTAAAACATCAGTGTGCTATCAACACTATCCTCATGCTGAATCCATCAGTAAAAATCTAAAAAAAATCATAAAATTGAGCTGCAGATCCTTCCCCAGCTCTGTTGTCCCACAGCACTGGTGTCACCACCAGCCAGTTTGTCACCAGCAAACAGGGCACCCACCCAGGACACAGGACATGGGGACAGCAGACCCAGATTTCTGTGCCACCCAACTCTTTGTCAACAGGCACATTGATATTGATAATTGAAACTATTTTTGTTTGAACTTATTACCCTGACATATTTGAAATACCACACCTAATAGCTGCCTTTTGTAAGTTCAGAGATATTTCTGGTGAAGGAAATGCAGTAGATTTCACTCATCTGGGCTTCAGGAAGACACTTGAATTAAGGCCAGATAGTAAATTAAGAGCAAAGGCAGAGAAGATGTGACTGGCATATGAAAAGTAAATTTGGTCAAGAGATGCCTGAAAGGAGCATGGTAATTGCTTCAGCTGAAAGGGGCTGTGTCACTCTGAGAGGGGCTTACCCACACAGTTCCTTGAGTTTCTGCCTCAAAAAATATCCTGCTTGACATTTGCATTAATGACCTTGGCACACAAAGCAGGAGAAGGCAGAGGAAATGTGCTGATGAGGCAAAATGAGATGGGATCATCAATCTAGAGCAGGCCAGGACTTCACACAAAAGGATTCTAATGACCTTGAGGGATGGAGGAGGGATCCTGCTGTGGGGACAGGGATAGCAGCAACAGCCACCCCAGCTTGGGAGCTGGGAATGTCTGGAGCAGGGAAAACCCCATGGCACACATCAGGAAACTGATGTTAAACAGCATGGAAAGAGTTAAATGCAAAAGGTTTGGGTTGGAAAATGAGGGACTGAGCCATGTGAGGTGCAGGGTGTGAGGACAGGCTGGAAACTGCCTGGGAATACCAAGAGAGGGGAAAGCAGGTTTGCACAGGGACATTGTGAGGTTCTTATGCAGGTTTCTGACCCAAGATAAAAACCCAGCACTGCTCCCATGGACACCAGTCCCACCAGCACCTTCCACTGGTGCTGGGCCATCCAGACTGGAGCTGAGAGTCCTTCCCAGTGTGACTGGCTTGTCTTTACAAGGGCCTGTTCCCACAGCTCTGTTTTCCAAGGTGTCCCTCAAAGCAGCACTGCTGTGGAATCCATCATTCTCCAAGGCTGCCCAACCACCAGCAAACTGCTCCCCTTCCCAGGAAAAGCACCAGATGCATTTCCCTCAGTCCTGGGGGTGGTTTTGGTAAGAGCTGCCTCACCCTGAGCCTGGCTCAGCTCAACCCTGCAGTCTGGCACCACAGAATAACAGCACTTCAGCCAAATTTCCTCCACAAATCCCCTCTGGACACCCCACCTCTAACACCTCTGTTTCTGTGCCCTGAAGGAGCAGAGCTGAGGCAGCCTCTGGTGCAGATATCCCCATCTCCTAAGCTGACCCCTTGCTGTTTCAGCTCCACAGGGCTGAATTAATGTTGTGGTTCCACCCTTTTTCTCCCCACATCCCCTGTGTGTGCCCATCCCAGCTCACTGGCCTTGCTGCCACAGCCCCAGGATGTGTCACCATCACTGCAGTGCTTTAGCACCCCAAATCTCCTTTGGGACCATCAGGGGTTTCTGTTTCTTTCTCTCCTTTCGGTTTCCTTCACATCCTCATCCCTGATCAAGTCCCTCAGAGCTTCCTGGGCCACCTCACTGCTGAGCTGAAAGATTTTTATAGCACTATTTTAAATTTTCAGGCTTTTTCTATCGACTTCCTCTTTCTGTGGAATTTCTCTTTCGAATTTACTGGGACAAGACTAATCCTGGGGTCTGCTTGCATCCCTTTCCTGTACCACAGGATGTGGGACTGATTCACATTTCAGGGCAAATTACTTCTATCCCCCTGCTCTGTGAATCCCAGCACCCACAGCATCCCCCCACTCCCAAATCCCAGCCAAAGCTGTCTCTCTGGACACTCTCTCCTGCTTTTCTCTTCAATTTTCCTTCTGTGAATTCCCCAGCAGGACATGCTGTCAAACCTTTGCTTTGCTTTTAGGACCAAGCCAGGAGTAATGGTAACCATCAGCCCTTTCCCATCCTTTTCAGAGTCACTTTTTCCCCTGCAGCCTCCATGCCTGGACCCTGCTGGGTGTAATTCAGCATGACAAAGCCTCCTTCTCCCAGGAGAGGCATCACTCCTGACTCAAAGTGCTTTTTGGTGTGAAAACTGCTTTTTACCCTGGGCTAAATGCCTCAGTGCAGTGCCAGGGTAGGCTCCCCTGTGTGCTCACAGCCCCTCCAAAGAGCTGACCTTGCTACCCCCAAAAATGCCTTGCAGGAAGGTGGGAAAGGGTCCAGGCAGTGCAGAAAATCAGAAATAACAAAACACAGCCATGTTATGCATCTGGCCTGCCTTTTGTCCATGGAGCTGAGTGAAAAAACAGTGATTTTGCAAGCAAGGACACATGACAGCTGTCCCCACACCAGGAGTGTGTCCCCATCACCAAGAGCAGCAGGCTGGGAGCTCAGGTGACAATGCCAAGTTACTGGTGCCAGCCTGGAGCTCCATGCACACTCCTGAGGTTGGGGCACAAGTGCCAGGGATGCTCTGGGAAGGACACAGCAAATACCTTGGGCACAAGAGGCAGCAGCCCTTGGTGGCTCAGAGGGAACAAGGCTGGGGAGAAGCAGAGGAGCACCCCAGAGCCAGGGATGTCTGCAAGGAGAAAGAGGAAGGAGTTTGCTCTGGTGTGATTCTGCAACAGGCAAGATGTGAGCTCACCCTGCTGCTGGTAAATGAGCCCCAGAGCAGCAGCATGGGCAGAAAGGGTCAGCATGACTCAGGGCTCAGCCACAGGTGTGGTGGTACCCAGATTTCAGAGCCAGGTCAATCCTGGATCATCCAGGAGGTGAAAATAATCTGGGTTTTGAGAGATGGCAGAGGATGTGCTGTCTCCAAGGACTGAACAGCATTTGCTGCCTTCCACACCTGCACAGTTTCCATCTCAGGGCTGGGAGGGAAGGGAGAGCCCCTTGGGGTCAGCATGTGGTTTCTCAGAGGAACAGAGAAAGCAAAGCTGGGGAGACTCCACTTCCACTCTCTGTGTCACTCTAGGAACAACTTCCCCTCTCTCCAGGTGATCTCCCAGCACCTCCTCACTGCTGCAGGATTTTTTTTCTCCCACTTTTTTGCTGTTTGAGATCAGAACATGGTGTCCCTTCCAGCAGGAAAACAAAGGATGAAATTGTTCAGTGACCCCTGTGAGCCTCTCAGAGCTCCCTCTCCCTCTTTGCACTGCACACCACGATCCTTCTACACTCTGCAAATTTAACAAATCCGTGCTTGTTCCAAGCAGCATTAATAAAAATATCACATAGCACCAGAGCTGTGGGGTCCCACACACTCCTGGCAGGCAGAGGTGAAATCCACCCAGGCCATGACAATGACAATGAGGTGTCAGAAGCATTAGGGGATTTTTTTGCAGTTTGGGGAGCTGGCTCATCCCCATGGGACTGAACATGGGACTGCAATAATCCCTTCCCAGAGCACATTGCTCACACATTTTTGAATCCCTGTCAAAAATGATGTCAGGTTAAACTCCAGGAGAAGAACAGGAGTGCCTGCTAGTGTGGGAACTCAGGACTTGGCAGAGATTCCCAAGGATTTTCCAGCCAGGTCTCCCTGAGCTGGTGCAGAGCAGCCCTGCAGCACCATCTGCTGCCTGCTGCTCCCCGGGCAGCTGAGAAACACTCACTCCTCAGGGTGACACATCCTCAGCCACTGATTAGAAACTGGATCTGTCCTCTTTTCTTGGGGGAAATGAGGGCTCAGGCTGCCCTCAGCTGAAGCACAGTCTCATCCTGTGGTCAGCACTGCTGCTGAGTGTGAGCAGCAAAGCACCAACCTACAAAATTTAATTGCTGCAAATATTTACTCGGGGTTGAAGCAAATTGACACCCTGCTGGCACTTCTCTTTGCATGGCCTCTCTGCAAGGGCACAGCACATCTGACTCCATGTGGATTTCTCAAGCTGACTGATCCCAGCTCCTCCTGACCCATCTGAAAGGTTCACAGGAGATTTAATTTCCTCCTGACCCATTTGAAAGGTTCACAGCAGATCCCAGCTCCTCTTTCTCCATCTAAAACATTCACAGTAGATCCCAGCTTTTCCTGCCTCATCTAAAGGGCTCACAGCAAATCCCAGCTCTTCTTTCTCCATCTAAAACATACAGAGCAGATCCCAGCTCCTCTTTCTCCACCTAAAGGGCTCACAGCAGACCCCAGCTTCTCTTTCTCCATGTGAAATGTTCACAGCAGATCCCAGCTCCTCCTGCCCCATCTCAAAGCCTCACACACCCATCCCAGCCTGCAGGAATGTGGTGCTGCACAGGAGCAATGCACAGCAAGGACACAGCAGGTGAGAACAGTTTGTAAAGACAGGTTTTGCATTTGGGCTGGCAGGAGTGTGACCTTGTCCTTTTCTTCACTGGGATTTACAGGACTAAGTCCAAAGAAATAAATCAAAGGTGCACATGGAGCAGAGCTCCTCTGGGCCTCAGACACAAGAGCAGGAGGAAGGCCCAGCACGTGTGAAGGATGAGGGCACAGCTCAGTTGGCTGTGGTAAGACACATGCCAGAAGAAAAGAGGGAACAGGAAAAGAAGAACCAGGGGATTCCCAGTATTTCTCCTCACCCCAAATCCGAGAATGCCACACTCAAAGCTGCTGCAGCATTTCCTGGCTAATATAGAGATGGTTCAGTGTCCCAAATCCTGGCCAATGCCCCCTCCCCAGCCTTGGGACCATGACAGCATCTGCCTCATCATTCTGGCATCTCTGACAGCTTCTCCCTCTCACACACCAGCTCTGCAGACAGCTCAGAAATTGTGTGTAACAGCCAATACTCTGCAAACATCTTGTGCCAGGTTGAGCTGGGAGAGAACTAACACAGCCCAAGCCACCCAGCAATGCTCCCAGGGCTGGGAGCAGGCAGGGCAGCCCTGCAGAGCACTCCTGTCCCCTGCACAGGCAGTGCCACCCCCTCTGTGCTCAGCCTGCACAGATGTGTGCAGAGGAGATTTGGGTGTTTGTTCTCCAAGCCTGCCTTGTTAATGCTGGAGGAATATTGACTCAGCATTCCCTTCAAAGCAAATGGAAATTGAAGCTTTTTATTGAACCTGGTTTTTTCTTTAATCTTAGCTTTCAGAACAAGACATTTAACAACATTACCATTCATTTTTTCATCACATGCCACAGGTTCAGCTGGGCTCCTGCAGCTTTAGCTGCAGCTGAATGTTGTCTGCTTCCCCAGAAGTCCTCAGAGTGAAGATTTATGGAGAAGCAGACACTTCAACACACACAAAACCAGAAAATGCAATTGGGTTTTACTAATGAGGCAGGCTCTTTGCTGCATGCACCTCTCTACCAGAAACAAGTCCCACTTTAGCAGACACCAACAGCAGCTTTTGTCTGTCTAAATTGAGAGCTGTGTTGCACAGAAGTGGGAAGGCAGTTAATGTATGCAAAGTTTGCTCGAGCAGAAAATGCTTGATCTGGTCAGGGACTGGAAGAACAGAAGCTTTGCATTCCAAACAAAAGATTCCCCCAGGAATGGGAGGTATTTGAAGATGTCCACTTCTGCATCTGGAATTAAAAGCTGAGATTTCTCACAGAGAAATGCAAATCAATTAAGTGAACCAAGAAATGTTTGGGGAGGAGAAGGAAAATATTTGGCAGGCAAACACTAAAACGTCGAGCAGCTCTGTGGGAGTCATGTCCCAGGGACTGGACCAAAAACATAATTAGTCTGTTGTGGAGATAAACACCAAGCTTGTTTTCTCATCCCAAACACCTCCTGGGCACTTGCTGCCTCACATCCTTCCTCCAGCAGCAGAGCTCCAGGTGTGTGAAACACCAGGGGGAGGAAGGGCTTTAGGAAAGTGTGAAATGCTCCTTCCAAAGTGCACAAGTAGTAAACAACATTTCCTCTGGGTTTGCATTGCTCCCAGCCACACCATTCCCAGCTGATGTCACCTGCCTGGGAGCTGGATGGCAGCTCTGGATCCACAGTGCCTGGTCTCTCACCCCTGGCAGCAGCCAGAGCTGCCCAAGTGTCCCCACAGAGGTAAAAAGGCCACCAGTCCCACCAGGCTGGCCAGGAAAGGAGAGGCTTCAAATGTAGATCACATCTGAGTCATGCTGCTGAACCTGCAGGCAAATCAAAGAGGGGGAATCAGTGCTGGCTTAAAGTAACCCCCTTTGGTCTGGGTCTTCCTTTCCTCCAACTCTGGAGCCTTTTGCAAGATTGCTCTGCAACATCTTTTTCTTCCTTCTTTAAACAAAAGTATTTGCCTCACCCCTGAGTTTAGTCTTAGAAGTTGCTTCTGTTGCCTCAGAAAGAGCTGCTCCCTCAGCTGCTGCTGCACTCAGCTGTGTCCTTTAGCTCTAAGCACATCAGCCCTGAAGGAGGCATTGAATGTTATATTCAGGAGCTTTTAATTGATCCTAAACCCCTCCAGTTTTGTTCAGATAAACCACAGCAAATCCATCATGCTTTCCCCATTCCCAATACCTTGCCCAATTAGCATTGCCTACAGAGAGCTGATTTCCTTCCCACTGCTCCAGACCACATTTCCTCACAGATCTTCTTCATTCTCCAGCCCAGTGACATTTCAAAGCAGGTGGTTTTCTCCTGACACCCAGCTCATTGCTCTTCAGGCCTCTTTGACAGGGAGCACATGGAAAAGAACCGAGCTGTTGGGAGCCTGGGTATTTATTGGTCTATTCCTCCCTGCCTTTTAAAAGCAGAAGACAGGCACAGTATGTTTTAAGCTCTCTATACCTGGGAGCACATTTCTCATTTCCAAGTCTGACTGGTACAAATAAAATTTAACACAGATCCTCCTACTGTGTACAGACATCTCTGCTTCATTTACCAAGGCTTACAGCTTTGCACTCCAGCTTAGATCAGAAGTGAGAAAAAACAGGCAGCCTTGAGTTATAAACATTCCCAAATGATGTGCCAGCACCAGGGGCTCCAAAATCCTGCAAAAGCCTTGTCAGCTGTGAGGCAGGGACAGAGCAGGACAAACCAGGTCCCTACAGGCAGCCACCCTCTCTAAAATCTCAACTTTTAGGCAACATTTAGGAATTTACTTAGGAATCTGATTACCTTTATAATCTGTTTTCTGGCTCCTGTGCCCACACTGTTGGCAGCCAAGGAATTGGCTTGGGAAGATGACTTTTCCACTGGCACCATGTGCTGAGTTTTGTTGGTGCAGGGCCAGCTGCTTGCAGTGTTTAACAAGTAAGCAGGGAAAGGTCTTTGAAGATCCAATGAATCTCCAGTTTCAAAGGTTTTCATCCATGATGGGGCCTTTAAAAGAAAAGAGCACATGGACATTTAATGCCCTTTCTATATCAACACTCATTAAACCAAAAAGAACATCAGATGAGTAGTCAGAAAATAAAGACCATCTTTCCCCATAATTTTTCAAGCCTCCCTTCTGTCTCTAAAGAACCATTGACTCAGGGCCATTTTTGCTACATGAGGGACAACCTGCAGACAAAGCCAGTCCTATTCATGCCCTGCTTCAGGAAGAAGCTGAAGAGTTTATTTAAATAACAAGCAACTTATGACAAAAATCTGGGTCTAGTTCCTCATTGCCTTCAAAAAAAAAAAAAAACCACACCAAGGATTTTATGACTTTCAGCAATCACAAAGCACATGAATGCAAATGTGATGCAAACTGTAAGAAACCACATTTAAATGTGTTAGTCACAACAATTTCATTTGCTCCAAGACCTTAAACCCTGACTGTGATTTCATAATCATAAAATAAGATGATTATTTTTTGCTGATGGTCCTGGTATTCAGCACAGGAAAAAGACCTTAAGATTTTGTTTTGATATGAACTTTCCTCTAAAAGCGTTCATGCTTTTAATATTTTATCAAGGGTACTAAAGGCTTGGACTGGAATACAGCAGCTCCCTTTGGCACACCCACACTGTACCATTTTTGGGTTCATGCTGGTGAAAGGGGCAGGGATTTAGGGTTCTTACACTTCCTAAGGAGTGATCCAAGGAGCCCAGGACTTCATTCCAATGACTGCAGAGCCCAGCCTGTTTTTCCTCCAGTTTCAGAGCATGAATTTCAGACTTCAGTTCTTTCAGTCGATCCTCAAATTTCCTGCTCTTTTCTAAGTAGTCCAGCCTGGGTGCACGCATTGGAGACAAAAAGTTTAGGGTGGCACAGTTTAACTCAAGAACAGGTGTTTGTGGAAGGAGGGGAGTTGTTTTTTGTTTCATTTTATGTTTTATAAGTAAAATGAACTCTTGCAATGCCAACCTGGCTCCTCTGACCCAGTCACAAGGGTTTTCACTTCTTTCCTTTTTGCTTCCTAACTTCTAACCAAGCATTTCCTTCCAGACTAAGGGATGTCTGATGGATCAGCTCCCAGCAATTCCACACTCTAGCACTAGAGGGAAACTTCTGTCCTCTCACGTGCTGTTAGTTCAGCAAAGTGCTTTGTCCCTCCCCAAGACAGAAGGTTCTGGATTTATCATGGCTTGATGCCACCAAAAAACCCCATCCCCTGTGTGCAAAGCCAGTCTGACACAGACATCACCCACACCAGCAAAAGGCCTCCAGCCACATGCACATCCCAAATTACTCAAAGATGAACTGTGATTCCCAAAGATCTCATTGCCTTTCTCATTCATCTGCACCACAAGCTTGCTGATACCTCTCTCTCTCAATCTCAAAGGAGAGTCTCTTGAGGTCGATGTCCTTCAAATCCAGCTTGATGGAGCCCTTGTCAAAGGTGGCATCTCTGCTGTCACCTGGGCAGTACTGGGGGTACTTGGCCATGTGCTGCAAGAGGCAACACAAGCACTGTCAGTCAGATCTGATGGACTGATTTGGGGTTTATCTCCTCAGTTCTGCAAGATTGCCACGTTGAGTTATTTCCTGAGATACACAGATGCTCCTGCAGCCCTCCCCCTGCACCCAGCTGAAGTCCACAACCCACAGATCCAAGAGCAGAGATTTATCCTGGCTGCAGTGTTTCTATTTCAGCAGAGAATGGAAACCCAGCCTCAGCAGGGCTGAGCAGAAGAAGGAGCTGGGGCACAGAATTTGAGCAGTGCTTTCTTACTGGGGACAACTTCACCTGCTTTGCCTAAAGCCAGATAGATGTGCCAGGATGACACAGCTGGCTCAGCACAACCATGGCCACAAAAACTGCCTGGCACCATGAGCTAGGCATGAAGGCAAGACAGCCTCTGCTCCTTAAGTCCATCACCAGCTCTGATTTTAATTTCTGCCTTGCCTTTCCTGCCATCCTGAACAAACCCAACTTCCACCCTCACTGCACTGCTTTTCCACACCAGTTTGTCCCTCAGCTGGATGGGGGCTATAAAAGTGTCATTAACACCTGGCTGTCCCTGAAGATGAAGTGGTGCCCAGTGGAGCAGAACTTACAGGATAATTAAGCCTGGTTACGTCTAAGAGCTTCTGCTTGGCTTTGCGCTCGGCCTCCCGGGCTTCGTGCAGGTCTTGTTTCAGGTGCTCTGCTTCCTTGGCTCTGCAAGAGAAATATCCTGAGGGCAATGGCTGATGGTTTCCAACCACACATGGATTTCAGAGCTCAGCTTCCAGAGAACAAGTCCACTACTGGGCTGTCTTTACACCAAGGCACCTGTGGGAGGATGCTCACATGGAGAACTGAGCAGGCACAGCAGGACAGACACTCCTGCACAAAGTGGCTGAATTAACATGATTTCCCTACTCCTCATTTCCATGGGCTCAGTTACAACCTGCTGATACAGATTCTCAGAGATCCTCCCTGGGGTGGGGAGAGGCTGCTCTTTATTTTGGCAAGCTTCTTGGCAGTACCCTAAAACAAGTAGAAGGATTTCTTAACAGGGTTAAAAATCCTCTGTCAACACTGGCCTGCTCTGCATGTTCAGGGAGATGCAAACACTCAGAGTGGTTTATACTGAAAGGGAAACAAGAGACAATTCCCTTGGTATTGATGAGTGAAAACAGCCTCATATCTCACAGGGTATAAAGAGTAAATTTAGACAGGTAGCCAGTGCTCATTTGATAACACTAAACAGAAGATGCTTCTGCATTCTGGATCTTTCTTGCTAAACATCTCTACACTTTGCATCTGATCCTCTGTAAACTTGGACCTGCAATACAACAGCAGCACCCCGGTGGAACAAAGCAGGCACAAGGAGGCTTAGTCCCTCTGAAGTGACTTCAGGAGTAATTCCCCGCTGCTGGGCTGGGCTGTGAGGCAGCAGCACTCCCTGCAGCCCAGCCCAGAGCACACGGCGCCGGGGGAGCAGCCCCACCTCCTGTCAGACTCCTTCACCAGCTTCACGGCGATCAGCTCCGCCTCCCGCATCTTCTGCTCCATCAGCCGCTTCTCCTCCTTGCTTTTCAGGGCTGTGAGCTCCAGCCTCTGCCGTTCCTGCTCAGCCTCTGCAGCGTTCTGGGCCAGCAGCTTGGCCTCCTCTTCTGCAATCTGGGCTTTCTCAGCCAGCAGCTCTGCTGCTTCCTGAGATCGGAGCTGGGGAGAAAGAATTTCTCAGTTCCTTGTCTAGAACCTACAAAATCACCCCTGCTGGCAGGCAGGCAGGAGACAGCTTTTACCAAGAGATCAAGTGAAAAAATATCATTTCTTAAATAAAAACCAGACACAATTTCAGGGTCTAATGTTCTTCCTCTGCTCCAGAATTTCCTGTGTCTCACCTCTACAAAGCAAGGAGAAAAATCTTAGAGCTGGACAAAGCTGAAGTCAGCCCCTTCAGTTGCCTCTTTCTCCCAATTTCAGCTCCAAGATTGCTTCCTTTCCCCCCCTCTCAGCCTGAAGAGAGAACTGTGAGCCAAATCCAGGGAGGGAATAGCTCAGATTATGTCAGATCAGGTTTTCCCAGAGATTCCTGAGAGCCCTTTCCACCAGAAACTCTCCAGCCTTGTCTGAGCTGCAATTCCTGGTGTTTAAAAAAAAATCCTGCTTCCAAACCAAGAAATCCCATCAAGGACAAGAATACTCAGTCTAACTCACCAGGGCCTCATTGGCCTGCCTGGCTTCATCTTCCAGCTGGAAAAGGCGCCTCTCCAGCTCTTCTTTGGCTCTCTCAGCTTCTTCCCGGAGCTGCTTCTCCCTGGCCAGCCTCTGGTTCTCCATCTGGAAGCAGGATGAGCAAGAGTTGGTGGGATTGCAGCAGAATCTCACCTGGGCCTGAGTGAAATGTACCAAATGAAGAAGGGGCTGCTCTCCAGCTGGGATGCTCACCAGAGATGCTGAAGCTGCCTGAACCTTGCAGCACTGAACTCCTCAGGCAGGCACTCCAGGTTATCTCAGACTGCTGGGAGAGCCCTTGGATTGATCTGCTTGGTGCCCCAAATCTTTGGGATCACCTCTCCACACAAGCACCTCTGACCTCCTCAGATGCCACAGAGCTGTTCCCACATTCAGTGCTGCTGCACTTCCTCACCTCCCACACACACTCTGCTAGAATTCAGGAGCAGCAAGGGCACCAGCTGCAATAATAATCACTGTCTTCAACAGCAGAAGGAAGAATTTACCTTTTTTCTAGCTTTTTCTTCCCTGGCTTGTGCTTTCATTTGCTGGATCTCTATGGAGTCCACTTTTCTCCTCCTCATAAACAGGTCGTGGTTTCCAATGCACAACTGGAAAATCTGGATAGGAAAGGCAAAGCAAATGGGATTTTGATGGATTTGTGCCCCTGCCAGAGGGGCAAAGAGGCCCACACTGGGCTCACAGGACTATTCTGACTTCAGCACAAGTGCTGGCAGCTCCAGGAAGATCAGCACCCAGGACAGGCCCATAGCCAGGCACACAAAGTCCAGGTCAATTTGTAACATGATCAGAGATTGCTCCTGTCCCCAATCTCCCTCTGATCCCACTGACCTGAATCACACAGGCTGATCTAGGCTGAGAACCCAAATCACAATTTTTGTTTACAAACAATATTTCTCAGTCAGGCTCAGCTTTAAAACAGCAAAGCAGTTCACTCACCAGTTTGTTCACTTTGAGCTGAGAGGAAAAGAACTTGAAGACTTCTGCCTTTTTGTCAAGGGGTTTAATAGTTAACTACACAGACAAAAGGAAAAAAAAAAAAAGAAAAGAAGCACAGTGAGGAGGAAAGTTCAGTTGAAACTATTAAAACTAACTCAAACTTGAGCTCTTCTCTCTGGGGAAGCAGTGATTTATGGCACAAATAGAGGCAGAGTGATGTAAAACTGTTTTTCTCCATAGAATCAGGCTGTGCTGGAGGATAAACCCTCAGGCCACCCCAGTGCCAGTGTGGGTGGAGATTTCCTGATGGCACCTGTGCACTGCTCACTGTCCCCAGAGCTCTGGAACAAGCCCTGGTGTCCAGGAGAACAGGACACAGCAGCAATCCTGCCTTAAAGCCAGGGAAATGAAAACATCTCTCAGAACAGCAACAATTGAAGGGATAAACAAATGTGTCAAGGGCCTAAGGACTTGTTCTTCAGAGCAGCAGGTGAAAGTGCTGCAGAATTCCTCACTTTTCAGTCCCAAGCTGTTCCCAGAGGCCAGGCAGGGTTTTCCTGCTGCCAGCTCAGTGTTTCACTCCACACCTTGTGCTCTGCTTAGCTGCAGAACAAAAATATTATTCCTCTTTTTTTTGTTTTTTTTTGTTTTTGTTTTTTTTAAGGCCCTGTTTTTTGTGCCTTACAGGTTCCTTGGCACTCTATCCCTCTAATTCCTTTGCAAGGTAATTCCTGTATAATTCCAGGGCATCTGAGTCACCAGGACCATAAAGTCCTGGAGCTCCTTTCACCCTCCAGGTAATGACTGGCTGCCTTTTGAGGAGCAAGGCTGTGATGTGACACTGAATAAAGTGAAGCTCAAACACAGGGCTGCCCAATTTTCCCCCAACAGGGAGTTAAAGCAGTTTATTCACAGATCTCAGGGAAAGTCTGATGATATCAAAACTGTTTTGGAGGCAGCAAACTTGCAGTCTCCTCTGATTTAATGGACGTGAATCTAAAAATCTCATCTTAATTTCAGATCTCAGTTTTCTGTGAGCAGTTTTCAAAAAGGCCCACAGAAAATTGAACAGGCTGTGCTGCCCTTTGGCTGAAAAATTCCAGGTATCCCAGTACCACTGTAGTTTTCCTGGGTTTTTTTTTCTGATTATAGCCTTCCCTGCAGCCCATGATTTGAACTGTGAATAAATTTTCCCCACTCCTTCACTTTCTAGAAGCTAAAGCTGGGCTTCACAGTGAAATTGCAGTGGTGGGGAGTGAAATCATGTCCCAACAAAGTGAGAAGTGAGGCAGAAAACCATTAATATCTCCCTGCATGTCTCCTCTTGCCACTGGGCTCCAAGCCTCAGCTTCTGTGTGTGCAAACAGCATTAAGGTTTTATGGATCATGGAATTCCTGCTGGGATAACTGAGGAAGCCAGGCATGGTGGCATTCATAATATCTGTCTTTTTCAGAGATCAACACATTTGTTTTGCAAAGGCCAAGCAGCAGGGAAGGAGCCAGAGCAGAGTCAGAGCTCAGAGCAGCCTCGGGGAGCTGAGGTTTTGAGCTCATCTGCAAGGCAGGGATGTTATTTTTAGTTTTGTAACAAAGCTCCCCAGGATTTTCCCCTTCTCCCCCAAAATTATTTCAACAGAGGAAGCTTTCAGCTTGTTCCAAGAATCCCAGTCCACACCCATGCCCATGGAAAAAGAATAATACATTAAAGCCATCATACCTCTTTCTCACTACAGGAAATGTTTCTGATAGAGCTCCACTCAAAGGATTTATTGGGGGAGAACCTGTTATTAATGCTGTAGATATGAATACCTTTGGCATCAACTCCAAGCAGGAGATCTGTGTGGTTTTTATTTTGCTAAAAAACAAGAGAGATCAGTAAATGGCCTTTTTGGTGACATTAAACAACCACAGACAAGAAGCACATATTTTAATATATTGACATTTATTTTTATTTTAGGAAATCAGGGTTTATATAAAATATTATGAATGCTGTCACTGGTAATAATAAACTCAGTCCTCTAGGATGCTTATAGCAGCTCAAATTATTTCTCCTTCCTATTCCATACCTGGAGTTACTCAAAACTTTTGTCAGGTTTTAAAATATTAATCTTAACTGTTTTATTCACCAGCTCATTTTGCAGGCAAGAAAACCAAGTCAGAAGAAAACAGCAGCAGGGAAAAGCAGAAGTCAGGAGTCCCAATTCCAAACTCCCTGGAGGATTTTAAAAGACCAGCACCATTATCTGCAGCAAGTGAGAACTGCTAAAATAAGGCACTTACAGCAATTGGGAAATAATTGACACCATACATTTCCAAGTCTTGGGCAATTTTCAGGTAGTTCATCTCAGCTTCATCCCTGGAGAATAAAGCCATGATTATGAAATGCCTTTCCAGCCTTTCTCTCCTGGCTGACTCTCCATTTCCCACTTAGAAAAGAACAGGCAATCTGGCCCTTTGTACAAACTTCCTTCAGTTTTGCCATCTTCCTCTTAATAAGAGAAAAAAAAAAAAAGGATAATAAAAGCAGCATCTGGACAGAATAAAGGCAGTAAAGTTGCACCTATTTCAAAAGGTGACTCATGCATAGTGTAATCTTCATTATAATTCATTAAAAGTCTTATTCTTGTGTTAGTTTTGCCACTCCATGTCTTGGAAATCCACCCTTCCATTGTTTTCCATGAATATATTTCCTTCAGGAAGTAGAGTTCATTGAGAAATGAACTTGAACAGAGCTCTTGGCCAAGGCCAAAGAAGAGTGAGAATCTCTCCACCCACTTTTCTTCTCCCTTCAAGGTAAATCAGTAAATCTTGAGGAAAATATTCAATAAAAATAATGCTAAGAAGCCTCCAGAACAGAAAGAAACTGAACCCAAATATTAGGAAAAGCTGCCTCTGGGTGCTAACAGATCCTATTCATTGTTTCATGGGATTTCCAGATGGGCTGAATTACACTGAAGACAACAAATCCCATAAACAAATATATGGGGTGTGCAAGAAATGCAAAGGTTTCCTACCTGGCAATCCCCCTGTGCTCAGCATACCAAGCAGTGATCTTCTCTTCCCACATCTCTGCTGTCAGCTGGTACTGCCTGAGCACCTGCAGGGCAAGGAAGGAGGTTGGATCCCTGTGAAAATCCAAATCCAAAGTTCTGCCTCTCCCAAGCAAAGAGAATGCAGAGGTGCAGTTCACAGCTCATTTTACAGAGTTTTTAATGTTCTGGTTAATCCCCAGCAATATCTGCATCACAAAGAGGAGATTCAAAGATTTGGTTTTATATAAAATTAACTCACCCTTTTAGGTAACAGCTCATCATGGGCTAGAAAGCCTGGCTCATGGAAATTTGGGTCATAGTCACCATACTGTCCCAAAAAAGAAAAGTTATTTCAGTTTGTTAGAGGCAGAATGTTGAGAGAGTTTGAAGTGAAAGCTTGAGGTAGATTTTATTTTGGTTCCCCTGCACACACCTCATCCATGGAGGATCCTTCCAGCCCCTGTGCCATGCAGGTGGCTCCAACACAGCCACTGAGCCACTCACACATCAACCCTGTCCTGAAAATCTCAATCCTGTCCTGGAAATCTTCAATCAATCCCAACCTGGAATTCTCAATCCTGTCCTGGGAAATCTCAATTCCAGCCTGGAAACTTTCAGTGTCAACCTGGAAAACCTTCAATGCCATCCTAGAAATCTCAATCCTGTCCTGGAAATCTCAATCCCAACCTGGAAACTTTCAGTGTCAACCTGGAAAACCTTCAACCCTATCCTGGAAATCTCAATCCCATCCTGGAAACTTTCAATGCTATCCTGGAAACCTCAATCCCCTCCTGGAAAACCTTCAATGTCAACCTGGAAACCTCCAATCCTAACCTGAAAACCTCAATCCCATCCTGGAAACCTTCAACCATTCCCAACCTGGAAAACCTTTAATTTTAACCTGAAAACCCACAATCCTAACCTGAAAACCTCAATCCCATCCTAGAAAACCTTCAATGCCATCCTGGAAACTGCAGCTCTGAAGGAATCTCCCAGGAATTCACCCTCTGAAGCAGAGGAATGGGAGCTGCACACAAGGACAGCCCTGCTAAATAAATTGTGTTCAGCTCCTGCCACAGTGCAAGTTGGGCTCTTGGTGGCAAGAAGGAAACAGAGCTCTGAGAGATACAAAAAAATCTTCATGTCCTCTCATTTTGAGCTCTGTTTTGAGCACATTCAGCATCCATGATTATTTTTAAAACGACAGGAAATCATTCTAGCCTGGAGAAAGATTACACTAATATGTTAGGCCCAAATAAATCCCCTAAATTGGAGAAGCATAGTTTAAAAAAACTGGTAGTGGCATTTAATGGCTATTTTTCCTAGCTGTGCTTGTACCTACCAGGATGACCAACTTTACCAGCAAATTTTAACCCTGCTGTGTTTTACACACCACCATGTAGATGTGTTGGTTAAATCAGAAAAAAAAGTCAATTAAAAATAGATTTTCTATGCACACACCTTGGCCTGAACAGCATAAGAAGCCAGTAAAACTGTAGCTTCTGGTGAGCAATAGATTTCCTCATCCAGGATCTGCTTCTTAACCTAAACCAACAGAAAAAGGGAGAAAGTTCAAGGAGCTCCAAGTCAGGCTTGAAATGGAAGCAGACATGCCCAGACTTGGCACCAAATATCTCCTTTAGGAGTTAATAACAGCAAACAGAAATTGGCATTCAGGAGCACAGGAAGCCTTTAGTTAGCATTGCATTTAATGAGACCAAAAATGCCAGTCAGCTCTCTGCACACACTTACATAAGGAGTCCCATAAAAGAATATCCTGTAAAACATCCATTTTATTGTCTGTGCTTCATTTATTTTAACAGTCCTTTTTTATTTTTTTTTTTCTGCCTGGTTTGGAAAAGTCAGACATCAGATTTTAGGTTGGGAGGGAGCTCTGGAGGTCAGGTCCAAGCAGAGCAGACTCCATATAAAAACCATAAGAGATGTTCTCCAGCTTTCCAGAATGAGAGAATAAAGGAGACCCTCAAAAGAGGAGCTGAATAATCAAGCACTTAATTTATTCATTTGCAATGGTCTAATCAGACAAAGCTAAAGAGTCTTTCAACATTCTTTTCATTTTAATAACCTGTGATGCTACCAAGAGCAGAGGTGTAATAGTTTGCAAGGTGGTGGTTGATTTTTAAATCAGTTATGCAATTTCTGTTTGAAAACCTAAAGAGAGAGAGGAAATTAATCTTCCCAAATCCTCCTCTCAGGTGTATTTAGCTTAGGAACAAGCACAAGACAACAACAAAATTTTGCATGGCTCACAGTCTTAAACATTTCCAAATAGAAAAATGACTTGAGCTGGCACAAGTTCTGTTTACAAACACACCTCAGTAGGTGCTGGGGACTGAAATGAACCACCAAGAAAAATTTTGCTATTAAATTTAGTCCCTGGTGAGCACAATCTGTGAAGCTGAGTTACAGTGCAGAGAACATTCTTTCTAAGCTGTTAAAATGGAAAGAATGAAAAGATTTTTCTTCCAATTTGGAAAGCTCCTAGCTTTCATTCTCCACAGTGCAAATCATGCTCCAGAATTCAGAACAATGTGGATAAATCCCTCATAAGTGTCTGGGTTGATGGAATTTTTTGCTTTTTTTTCTGATCAGTTTTTACAAGGACTTTTTGTTAAGCTTCATGAAGAAGCAATAAATTACCTTATCTTTGAGCAGACAATATTTAGCTTTAGTCATTGACATTTATTCAGGTATTTATGCCACATTAATTTGCAAAGGTCTGAGGAGTCAGGAGAGCTGAAATCTTCAGGTATCCAGATGTCTGTACATGTTTTTCCTATTAGCATCCAGGTGTGAGCTGAAGCTCTTACAGTCAGGAAACTCTGCAAGTTCCAATTTGTTTCAGCCTTGTTTTCCTACTTTGGAATGAGAAGAATTTGCTAATTGCCTATCTGCTAGTTAAGGACAGGTTCAAGAAGAAAAGAAAAAAAAAAAAGTGGAAAAATCAGGATTAAAAGAGGAGGAAGAGTTCTGCTGTTCTCATTCCTTTCCAAAATTAGCTGAAGAAATAAATTAAAGGTTACTGGATGAAGTTCTGGTGGGTTTCTGAACCTCAGAGCTGCAGCATTTCCCCATTATTTCATTAGCACATCCTCCTCAGGGCACAGGGGAATTTTCTGGGTTTATTTCCAGCTGCAGACTGAATTTATCCCAGCTACCTGCACAGACACATCCTGCTGGAATAAAGCAACAGAGGATGAAACTTCCAGAAGGACTCCACAGCAACTCAGGAGGGAAGCTGGATGTCCCAGACATTGGAAGTGACCATCCCAACTCAGCTATGGAGCTTTTCCTGGTTGATCCATCTTTATTTTTGATAAAGCTCCAAGGATTTGCTCCTTCATCTGCTTTTTGATGGAGCTCAAATGGTGTCTGCTGCTTTGCTCCTCTTAAACCTTGCCAGGTGAGCAAACCTGCAATTTCAGAATTATCAAATTCCATGATCTTTTATCCCTCCAATCCAAAATGAAGGTTTAGAGAGTCCTTGTTTTCCAGAGGTTTTGCCCTCCAGCACAAGATCTCCCCAAAAAGCCTCACAGTTTTTTCAGCAGTTCCAGCTTTGCATGAATTTTTATATTTTTTAAACACATATTAAGGAGCAAAACAAAAAGCCTGGAATATTCAATTTGGAATTATCCACCAAACTGCTGGATGTTGTCACAAAAACCTGCAGAAGATGAAACATTCATCTTACCTGGACACAAACCCACAGCAGGCAGCAGAGATGTTTATATTTCATAAAAATAATGTCTACAAAGCTCTTGCTACAGCTGAAGCAAGCAAAATTATCCTGAGCTGCCAACAAGATCAAAGACAATGCAAAAGGACTGGGGGAAATACAGAAGGAATTCGTGGTTCAAAACTGTTCCTGACCTGAAGGAAGAATAAATGCTGGGTAATTTCCTGCAAGAGTTCCTCTTCTACCTTCTCTGGGTAGAATTTGGCCAAAAAATGAAAGCTAATGGGATCTTCTTTGGGGATTTCTTGATCTAAAACCTGTTTGGAGATAAAATCAAATCAGCAGCAAAAAGGATACATGAGGGTCTCAAAGTAACATTCCTGAGGAAAATCAAAAAGCAGCCAATAATCCACTTAAATCAGCCTTCCCATATTTTAGAGGGAAGGGTAATTCTGAGCTTTAATCTACAGCAATCAGGGGTGATTAGTGTGGGATGCTCCAGGTTAAATGGGATAGAAGCAACCAGAGCAAATAATCCTATTTTTGCCTTAAAAAAAGCTCCCACATCAAATTCTGAGTTGTCATGGAGCACATGCCTTTATCTCCTGTGCTCTAGAAAGTCAATATTTATAGAAGTAAATAATTAATTGCCACCCATTTTGCCTCCAGTACCTTTTTGTCCATCTTTAACCATGTGCACATCCCTTTAATTGTGTACTGCAGGCCAAAGAACCAAGTCTCCCTCAGACCAAGGGCTCTGCACACCAGGTCAAACAAATCTTTTCCCTTCCACTTCATCTGAAAGAGAGGAAAATCAAGAAAAAAAATGTACATCCTAAATTAATTTGCTCCATTTTAGCCCTTTCTGCTATGAAATCTTATTTCACTTTTAAGTTTTTAATGAAATATTCTTGCTGCTGTGTCAGAGTTGCTGTGTTCCATCTCCTCTCCTTCTCCAGACACATCCAGAGCAGCTGGAGCCATTTAACCACCAAGCACTTGAGGGAATGAGGATTGTACCACTGATTTCCTGGGATGTAGAAAGCCTTTATTAATAATTTGTCCAAAATTTTGACTCAATGGCTTATCCAAATTGGAGAGACAGAGAAGAAGCCAGGGGAAATCAAATGAGGACACAGGGTAGGAATGCTGAACAATGAGAGCAGATCCACCTTTCACACCCCTCAGGTATTTCAGTGGCACCAGGCCAAGCCTTTATCCTACTCTGATTTAAATGAGTCTTCTTAAAAGTTTTCATTTCAATTTAGCAGCCACAGAGGGCAAGCTTTGATTCAAGGTCCCAAATTCAGACTCCTCTGATTCCTTGTTTCTTCCACCAAAGAGGCTGCTCATCTGTTTCTTCTATTGGACCACATTTCAGAAAGATGATTTTATCTAATTGCTAAAATTAAGAACTGAATGGCAAAAAAAAAAAAAGTGAACTTTTAGGCAGTATTTGAGTGAAAAGCTGGAAATCATCTCAGCCAAAGAGCTGTGTCTGGGGAGAAAGGAGAGGCAGCAAAGGAAGGAATACACAATTTGTTAACAAGGACTCTGATCTCTAAATCAAATTTTCCAAATCCTTTATTGTCACAACTCTGCCTGCAAGCACTCCAGAGCAGCAAGTCATACAAATTAATCTATTCTGTTTCTGAAGGACCTAATAAATTACATTAAATGGCTCACAGAACAGTCAGCTCACTAAAACTGCCAGTCCCATTGGAACTGAGTTTTCTAACTCCCCAAAATACCTGTGTGTCTTGTTTTGCTTTTGCTGGATGATTAGGAGTTAATTAATCAGGGACAGTTCTGTCCCTTCAACACTGCAGCTCAATTTATTTAGCAATCAATCACTTATTTTTCTCCAGCCATGATTTGCCTAATCAATCTATCAGCCATAATTAATAGAACTGCCAGGTTTTCCATCAATCCTTTTTTCTCTTCTGCCCAGAGATCCAAACACCCATTTCAGGTAGAAAAGTGGAGTTTATAAATGGAAAATTGGAAAATAATGTCCCAGATCAACAAAAGTACCAGTTTATTAATTATTATTTATCTTAGCACCAGCTCTGACCAGTTTATCCAAGCTGGAAGTATCTTAAAGAGTTGTGTCAGTTAAAAAAAAAAATCATGGAGAAGTAGAAATCCTTACAATTGGAATGCTTTTGAAGAAAGCAGGTTTAGTGTTAATTTAGCTGTATCAGTCAAATGGATTTCATGCAAACTAAATTCTGAACAGAATTTAGAACACACCTGAGATTCAATAATTCATTATTTATAAAAATAACAGATCAGTTTTAAGACCATCCACAAGCTGATAATCTGAATTTTTCAAATTTGCTGCTAATACAAAGGGCACTGCCCAGCATTTGCTGACACCCTCACCTCACAGCTGAACTCCATCTCAGCATCCACTGTTATAATCCTGACTTTAAAAGTCTTTGGTTGTTTCTTCTTCAAGCCTCTGATGGACATATTTTTCAGCTGATGAGGGCAGCCACACCTGAAATCAAACATGGAATGATGGAAATTCAGCAGCATTTTCTTGGTTAGATTCCAAAGAAGGATGAGTCCAAACATGCAGAATAAAGTCACCTTTAGAGATGCATTTTTGTTTAATGAGGATGTTCGAAAGAAAAACTTTTAAAATTTGCTTGCTCCTTAAAGTAAGTTGCTCAGAAAATGTTATTGCTGTCTTTTCTCAGATTTTGGTTATCACAAATAAAATTCCCTTTCCTAAGAGTCTCTGCAGCATCTCCACTCAGTAGAACACCAGAAAATGCAGCTAAACTTTATGATCTCAAATCCAACACAATCCTTTTCCATCAGTTATGGCTTCCTTCAGCAATTAAATTATTTGATTTCTTTATAACATGAGATTTTAACTCCCTGAAATTATCCAAATGCCAAGAATATATGCATTAAAATTCAGCTGATTTTACCACACTTTCTTGTGCTACTCTCATGATGATAAAAGTTACTTAGAACAGGTACTTTCCCTGTGAAGTTCTTGTGAAATTAATTTCATTTTGCAGAAGCTGACAGGAAATTCCATCAGAAATCTTCTATTTTAAATGTAATCATCTCCATGCCACCCAAAAATTTGAGGAGAGCAAAAGGGTTTTGTGCAAACCAAATATTGAAAGCTGGAGTTGAATGATGGTATGGACTGCTCCAGGCAGTTCTCAGGCATTTCCTTCTGAGCATAGGAAATCAGCCTGTAAAGGTTTCTGCTTCTTTTTACTTTATAAAATTAACAGGCCAAACTTGTATAATGTGGTGAGAATCTGTGAACTGTACAGGGACAAGAGACTGAGGCATTCCTGGTTTCCTGCAATATAAGACTATTACAGTGTGGCAGGATTCCAACCTCTCCTTGAAGAATTCCAAAATAAAGCCTTAGTTTAAACTGAAAATTTCCATTTGCCTGCACCTTCCAGGATTTTATAAACTATTTTGCTCCTTTTATTTTCCTGCTGGGAAATGCAGGAAATGGGCTTGCAAATGTATTGATTTTCCATTTACTTTGTGCCACTCACCCACAAATTTTGAGTGGTTAAATAGGAGATTAAACAGATATGGGAGTTTTTCTTTGCAGATTCTGGGGAGATTGAGGCAGGGAAGAAATAAAATAATTACCAAATCATGGGGACATCAGAGGCAGAGCTGAGAACAAGGGATTGAGGCAACTCAGAGAAGGGAAGATGAGCTCAGGAGGAAATTTATCCTTCTGACACCACTGAGAGCAGCTGGGGAATCCTCTCCCTCCAGTTGGCTCTGGTGGAGCTTCTGCTGAAGTCTTGGTTGGGTTTGGGCACCACTTCTGGAGCTGGGAAGGGTTCAAAGGAGAGATCCAAGGGCTACAAAACCATCTGTGGTGAGAGGAAAGCACTGGTTAGAACAGAGAAAGGACAAGTGCTGAGATACTGTAATGGCTGCTCTTCAGGACAAGGAATAATGGGCTTCATGAAGTGGCAGACTGAGGAAAATTCAAGAATAATCAGGATATTACAGCTGGAAAAGCACAGGGTGGCATTTCTCTCTCTGAATTTCCCCCCAAAACAAGGTGACAGCATTGTCCTTGAGACAGGAGGAACCTAAACCCCTAAAACTCCCCCAAGCTGGTCCCTTCTGGCAGTGCCCACCCCCAGCCCAGGAGAGGCCACACCACCAAAATCCAGGGAAACCCAAGAACAGCACACCCAGAGCCCAAATCCCATCACCCCAGGGCACCCTGCTCCTCAGGGATTGTATTTTAGACTGAAAATCAGATCTTGCCTCAAATTTTCCTCTCTAATTTAGGCAGCTCAGTGCACCCAACTGAGCAGAGCTCAGATCCTTTCTACTCAGCACAGCAAAGAGTTTTTAATTAAAGAAAGTGAATATTGAAAACCCCCAAAATTACCACAGCAATATTGACAGGGAGAGCATCATGTGAGGGCATCCAAACCAGCAGGAAATTACTGCAGGCATTTTTTGATCTCTAATCTGCAAAATTAAATTTTAACCTGTTGCATTCCATAGCTCTTTTCCATCAGTTTTCTTCAAAACTGTAAATAATTGTACCATTGGATGTAGCATTTCTAGCTGAGAACTACTGAGACTTCTACACAGAACTGGAATTAGTTTTATTGGTTTCTAGAAGAAACATCAATGGCTAAAAAGGAAGGAGAAAAAAGCTTCATAATTCATTTTTAATATGTAACCTGAAGCAGCCAGCTGAGTTAAACAGGAACTCAGAGTTAGGGCCAGTACAGAACATTCTCAGAGTTCCATATGGAAAATTCTGAACAGATAAAATTGAGCAGCTGGAGTAAAATGTACTAATTTTCTCAAAATATGAGAAAAATACCAGAGCTTTTCATTTGGACTTTGAAGTTATTTCTTTTTCCTTATATAACCAGGTTGAAACGACAATATAATTTGTTCAACATTTCCAATAGCAGTATTTTTTGTTCTTTCCAGAATTTTTATTCCATGGAAAAGTACATTCTGACTCACAGCAAAAAGACATTTTTGAATATCAAATTTTCCCCAGAAAAGTAAACTGCATTTTAATCAATAGCACTGGTAAAGAAATTGGAAAGGCTTTTCACACTGAATAGCTGAAATGAATGTCAGATCCTGACAACAGAAAAAAGAGCACTTAGAAAGAGGAGATTTTAGAAAAAGAACTTTTTCAAACACGACAAATCTTGCTGAAAAAGAGACAATCTGGGTTTGCAATTTTTTATAAATGCAAAGCAACCCCTTCCCTGGATCCCAGCTACCAACAGCCTTTAACTGGGAATCAGTGCTCCAAGGCAGAGCTCCTGCCACCCAGCTCCAGTGATTTATTCCTGCAGGTGCCACAGGGATCCAGAAGGAGCAAAATGTGATGATCAGACATGAATGCAAAATAGGGCAGGGTGATAAAAGATTCCTGCCCAGCCAGAACCTGGAACGGAGAGTTCAGGAGCTGGGAAGGAGCACAGGGAGGTGATAAAAGCTTGGTGAGGTGAGTGGAACAGAAAGGCAGTGATGGGGAAAAAAACAGTGAAGGACAAAGCAGAGCCAGAACTCTTCATCCCAGGATGAAAGGAGGAACATGCAGCAGGCTCTGGGTTTGAGTGCTGTCCCTCCCGGACGATCAGAAAGCAGGAGCAAGGCGTGGGGGTGAAACGGGAGCTGGGAAGAGCAGGAAGAACTGGCCAGGTGAGTACTGCTGATCTGGGTCACAGCTTTGATCCACGTGGGGAGGAACCCACACACACACACCACTCACTCACACGGGGCGAGAAAAGTGAAATCAGCACCACCACACGCTCGCCGAGATCAATAAATCCACCACAGTTCAGCACCTTGTGGACAAACATCTCAAGCTGCCCAGAGTGAGAATGCAATTTATTCCCGGTTTAGCATTTCCAAGGTGAATGGATGGGGCTCTCAGGGGTGTAAAAACTTCCCTTCACGTGGCACTGGCTCGCAGTGACAGCTGTCACCATCCATCACACTTGGGACAGCCACACTCGAGCGAAAAATCACCTGTTATCACACACACACAAAATCCAGCAGCACTTTCTAAAGTGAGAACTCAGGTGCAGGCAGGCAAATTGAGAGCCCTCTCTTACACCTCAAAATTAATCTGTTCTTAAGGATCAGCATCATCCTTACAGGAGATGCAAATATAAAACCTTCGGGAGAGCAACGAGGATTCAAGAGACAAAGCTTGGGAATTATTTTAAGAGCCACCAGCAGAAGATGCTTGAAGCATGCACTGCAAAAGCACATTAACACAGCCACTACTACAGCTTGAAAGAGTGTCATCGCTGAAATATTTACTGCAACTCCGAGTGGCGAATTCCCCTGACTCATTATGTTTCTCCCAGTTCCTGAATTTCCATACTCCAGCTCAGGAATTAATGCAAGCGATTTGAATGCAGACAACACAGGCGAGCGTCGTGGGCTTTGTGCAGTTGTTGACTCACGCTCCTGCCTGTGCTCCCTGCCCGAGGAACAATTTAAGCAAAGAATTCACTGCTTTAAAATGGGTCAGCAAGATAAAGGGTTTTCTTACCCCTCACTCTAAAAAGAAGTTCTCTAAAGTCACCAGTTGGAATCAAGACTTACCTCACAGATCCTTTCTTGAATGACGATAAGAAGCGGGGGGAAAAAATTCCCTTTTAATTCAAAATCTCCGTATTTTCCCCGCAGACATCAATATCCAGCCCTCACAAGTTCTGCCACTGAGAATAAAATCCAAGAACAACTTTTCTACTTGATCCCCTTCCCTTTGTTTCCATGAACTGCAGCATGTTAGCGCCCTCTGAAAAATCAAAGGATTGCTTTCCCAGGTGATAGGAACGGCTCTTAACCATTTCCTGCCTGCACCAGGGCTCCTCCCAACTCCCCTGCTCTGTAATTCAAATCACCAGGCACTAAAATAAGAGAAACCCACCAGTTTTGCCTTGGAGAGCTGTAAAAATTGATAATAACTTTCAAATAATTCCTGGGATGGTATCTGATCAAACTATTTCAACAGTGTCTCCTGTTCTCCCCATATCAGCCACCTTAAAAAGGGAAACTGCCTGGAGTTGTGCTGTTAATTAAATATGATTCCCTACCTGTCCTCTTCCTGCTGTGAGAGATTGTGGGACATCCACCCCAAAAAAAAGAATAAGGCTGAAAACTGGCAGCAGCCAAAATGCCAGCAGAAAGTGGTAAGTGAGCACATTTAAATAAAAACAGGGATGGCCTCAGCCTGAAGTCACAGGGAAAAACCAGGAGCACATTACCTCAAAATCCAATAATTTGGCCATTATTCAGTTTCTAAGTGGTTTGGATTTTTGTTTTTTGGGTTTTTTTTTTTTTTTGGTTACCCCTCCATTTTATATACAGGTTTACAGAAACTGAGGATCTGCCAGGTTATGAATAGCAAGGACAGGCCAGCTCTCACTCCATATCTACCATAATTATTCCAGATTTATGTGGAAACCTTCAAGATTTGATCACTTAACAGCAGGGGGAAGAGCTCAACACTTGTTGATGAGCAGAAACCTCCAAGAGGCTGCACTGAGAGTAGCTCCATCCCCAAAATTCCATGGAAAGGGGTCCCTCAGCACCCACACCCAGTGTTTGTCTGGAAGAGGAGCTCAGGGAGAAACTTCACTCCCCACAATTACCTGAGAGCAGGTTGTGGTCAGGAAGGGTCAACTCTTCTACTGTGCTTGTAGTGAGAAAACAGCCTTAAACTGAGATGGGAGATTCAGATTAGAGATTAGAAAAAATGTTTTCACTGTTTGGGTGGTCAGGAATGGGAAGAGGTTGCCTAGAGAGGTGGTGGGTGAGCATCCCTGGAAATGTCTGGGTGACGTGGTTTGGGGTTACAGCAGCAGTGATGGATACACAGTTGGACTTGAAAGCAAACAATCACAGAATATCCTGGGTTAGAAGGGACCCACCAGGAACATTGAGTCCAACTTCTGACAGTGCACAGAACATCCCAGGAATTCTATTGTTCATCTGAGTTCTTGAGCTCTGTCAGCTTTGGGGCCACTGCCTCAAGGAGCCTGTTCCAATGTTCCACCACTCTCTAGGTGACAAAACTTCCCCCAATACCCAAAATAAACCTCCCCTGGCTCAGCTCCAGCTTTGTCACACACGAGACAGAAGAGATCCGTACCTACCCCACACCTTCCCCTCACGAGAATACTGAAGACCACAACTCGGTCTGACCTCAATCCCATCTTCCTTAGGCTAAACAAACCAAATGACCTCAGCTTTTCCTCTTAAGGCTTCCCTTGCGCACCCTCCACCACCCTTAAAGCATCTTTAATGCGCTCTTAGGGATCTCTTCTAACTTTAATGACTCCAGCCACCCAATACCCCAGCTGGCTCCTCCCTCAGCGCCTCTGAGGGGGCGGCCGCCGGCGGCGCTTTAAATAGGGCAGGGAGGCCCCGCCCCCTCTGGCCCCGCCCCCGGCCCCGCCCCTTCCCGCCGCGCGGCGCTTCCGTGCTCAGCGCCGCCCGTTCCGGGCCCGTCCCTTTAAGGCCCCGAGGCTCGGCGGCGGCAGCGGCGGTGAGAGGGGCCGGGGCTCCCGTGGCTGGGCTGTGGGGGCTCCCGGTACCGGGGCTGTGCCCTGGGTGCTGCGTGACCCGCCCGCCTGAGCCCTGCTGCCTGCGCGGCCCTGCTGGCGCGGCGGCTGCGGGCAGGGCCTGGCGCGGAGCGCTGTGGGGAGCCGCGGTGGGGGGGCTGAGGGCTCCCTCTCTGCGCCCATTTCTTCTTTTATCTCTTCCTGTCGGTGCTCAGCGGGTGTTGCCTGTGCTGCACAGACCTGTGTGGGGTGTTTAGCCCTCCTCACATTGCTCTTTCCACAGCTCAGTCAGGCCAGGGAAAAGCAGCCCCCGAGTATTTGCTCAAGAGTTCCATCCTATGGCTGCATCCCTGTATCACTATAACTCTTATTTTGATGTGTTACGATATCAAAGCAAGTGTCTTACAAATTGAAGGGTGTGGAGAATTCCCCGGTGTTGATTGTGCTTAACGACATATCTGAATGGGAGAGAGAATGGTCATTAATCTCCATCAGTTTTAATATCGATTCTTCTGTTGGTTTTTCCCCTGACTCTTACAAGAGTGGTACAGAAAGCTCTCCCTAACTAAACCGAATAAGGTAATGGAATATAATTTACTTGCAGGGGAAAACTTAAAAGCAAATACATGTGCTATAGATCAGACAGTTCTTTGATGTGTCACTTATGGCTTGAGAAGCTCATTACCTTCCTTAGGTTTCATCAGCTTCAGCTGATAATGAGAAGCACAGAAGCAGATGACTGAACAAAAGCTGTGGGCTGCTCCCTTGTTTGGGTGCATTCTGTTCTGATGAACAGTTTCCAGCCAAAACAGCTGCTGGAGTGTGAGTTAAATGAATAATTTCAACAGCTACACTTTTCCTCTATTGTTTTGTGACAACTGGGGTGATTCAAGGGATTTTTTTGTCCTCATGCTGTTCTGTCCACTTTTACTGATAACAATGACATGATAATATCCCTTCTATATTGTCAAAAAGGCTGAGCTAGTGCAGTAAACTTTTTTAGAGTTCTAAACTGTTCTTCCAACAAAATGACCCAATGAAGCTGTTAATCTGAAATAAGGAAAACTTTGGTAGTGATCAGTAAGCAGTTATGTTTTTTACTTTGTTACAATAACCCATCTGCTTTTCTTGCTGCCAGGCACTGCATGACCATAACTGAACCATGTCTGTCCCACGAGGAGCCTATCCATGCAAAATGGATAGTGGGGAAAGTAATTGGGACCAAAATGCAGAAAACTGCCAAAGTGAGAGTGACAAGGCTGGTGCTGGACCCCTACTTGCTAAAGGTAACACCAGTGAACAGCTTCTCTTGCCTGCTGGGTTTGGTATTTTGTGCAGAAACGTTCTGCTGATTTGACTCTGAAAAGTTTTGATAGCTCTTTACAAATCAAGCTCCCTCAGGATCTGGCTGTGGGGGTGAGTGCAGAGGATGAAAAGCAGTGAGTGCTGAGGATTTACAAATTACCTGCTAAATGTATTTCTTTGAAGTGCCTTGTTAATGCACTTCATTTGATCTTTTGGGGAAGGGAAGCTTTTGTTGTTTCAAGCTTAGATTTCATTTTTCATGTCGATGTGGAGCATGCTTTGGGGACTTGACAATTTATTAGTCACTTGTACAATAAATTATATAGCTGTTTTTTCTGTATGCATAATTGTAACACTTCTGTGATCTTGAATTTATCTCTTGTCAATGCACTTCAAAAGCAATATTAAAAATTGTGTTTTCTCCATTTTTGAATAGGGAATCAATGGTACATGGAGGTAGAATAAGTTGCTTTTTGTGACCAGAAGGTTAAGGATAGAGTCAGGATTGGAAAATGGATCTTGTAGAGTCCATTTCAATATTTTATCCAGTACAAGAACCTTTATTTATTTCTTAACCTAATTTATTTCTTAAAGGATTCTGAATTCTGCTGTTCCAATAAGAAAAAAGACTTTTTATGTGAAAAAAAAAAAAAATCAGCAAGTTTCAGAGCTTTTTCTTCCCCATCTCCTTTCCTCCAAGCTCAGTTGGCAGCACTATCCTGACAAGAGATTGAGAAGGGTAGTGCTGTGCTTTCTGTGGAGAACCTGTAGAGTGCACAGTTGCATTTCTCTTCATGATCCCAACTGAATCTCACTTTAAAAGATACATAAGACTTCAATGAAATTTATTTAATGTTAATTATATATTCACAGTCGTATAATTTTGGAATATAATGCCAAGGTTTCTTTTTTTTTTTTTTTTTTTTTTTATTCTTTTTGTTCCTTTTACAGTTCTTTAACAAAAGAAAAACCTATTTTGCCCATGACCCCCTGCAGCAGTGTGTTGTTGGAGACATTGTTCTTCTGAAAGCTCTGCCCGAGCGAAGGAGCAAACACGTGAAACACGAACTGGCAGAAATTGTGTTCAAGGTTGGCAATGTCATAGATCCCATCACAGGAAAACCCTGTGCAGGAACCAGATTCCTGGAAAACCTGTCAGATTCTGAAAACCTGACTGAGGCAGATACCACTTATCTAAGTGAAAAACTGCAGGAACTTAAAGTTTGTTCAACAGACAAATAGTGGGGGAAATACTTCAAGCAGAGGGCTTCCAGCTTTTGTCTCTCTCTGTCAGGGATGTTTGAGGCCCTGCTGTGATATGTTAAATGTTTCAGTGAAATCTGTAGTCAAAATAAATAGTAAATGTAGTTGCTTATGCAAAGAGATGTTGCAGGTTGATGGGTACCTGGAGCTTTGAATGAAAATACAGAGAAAAATACAAGTTTAGTGTTCACACTTCATTTTGTTGTCTGTAGTTTTGCCCCAGTGACAGCTCCCAAAGGCAGCTGCCCTCCTGGAATGACCCCTCTGTGTTAAGACAAGACTACAACTGTATGATGTTTAATTTTGGTGGGAGGGTCATTATATTTTTTGATTGTTCTGTATTTAAGGCAGTCTTTTGTGGTTTGTAGGGTTACTGGAGATGATGCTATTAAAGCTTTTGAAAGGAAGTGTAGAATTTTAAAACCAGCTGCATGCTTGTGTCCTTATTTCCTCTTACAGTGCCTTTTGACTTCCACACTCTAACAAAAACACAGTCCTTTTCCTTTATAGTGGCAGAGAGGTGAGAATCAAAGCTTTGGGCAGCTTACTGTGGTTGGCTCTGTCACCTGTCCAAAGGCAGGATTTCCTTCTGGGAGAGCTGGATCTCTTTGAGCTGATGAGAATACAAAGCTTAAAAGTAAAGGTGATTAGATTTAGTCTTATCAGAAAAGCTAATTAAAATAACACATTTTGGGGAGATAGAGGTGCTGGTTTGCTGCATGATTGAAAGCGGAGCTGAAGGCCAGAGCAGTTAATGATGAGAGATGACTTTATCCTGGTCCAGCTCTGGGATTTCATGTCCTCTCCTCCAGGGCATACAGCAAGCTGAGAGCCTGCAGCTGTTGCAGCAGCCTCATGTTCCTGACTTTGGATCTAAAAGGGCATCTGCCTCAAAATATTGGCAGTGTGGGAGGGGAGAGTGGGATATGAGAGCTGTGAGAAATCCTTTCCAAGGTGTCTGTTGGTCTTTAGGATCAGAAGCAAAACAAGTTATATCAGATCTAAAATCTTACCCTCTGACCTAAAATATCTTGCTTTAAGCAACTGAGTAGTTTCCAGTTGTGTTCTCTGCTGTTGTCAGATTATTAAAGATCATTTACCCTTTAACTTCCTGCACAAAATCAGTTCTGTCTGCTTAAAAAGCCTGACTGAACCCAGCAAAGGATTTGGGGCAGCAGGAATGAAAAAATTAAAGTTCCTCTGGTGCTTCAAAGCAAAAAGTGCTGTTCTTTGAATGCCAATATTCATGTGGGACATCAGGAAATCTTCACTGAAATGTCTCAGAGTAAAATACTGTGGGGACAGGGCTCTGAGGTTGAGGAAGCACCTTGAGCATGTGGCTGTAGGGTTTTTCTTGTTCTTAGGTTTATGTAAATTCCTCAGGAACTGGAGCTGGCTGATTAAAGCAAAGGAAAAACCTGAGCTCTGACTCCTGCCCAGGTGAATGTAAAATGTGAAACTTCATCCAAGCAGAGATTGGGAGAACTTGGATATGGGGTAGAATTTGGTCCTGGGCTGTAGGAAATGCACTAAAGTTATATCCAAGCAGAACTTGACCCTCAATATATGGGATATGAGTATTCTAATAACTAGATAATTATAAAAAGTAGAAAATATTTCCTGTTTGCTTAATAGGTTGCATCTACATCTAATTAGGGGAGTGAATATTTTCCTGTCTTTCTTGTAATTTCCCATGAGTAGTTGTGAAGATGCTGTATATTTTTTCTATAAAATTGATTCGTCACAGGTTATAATTTTTCCAGTGTAGGCTCTGGGAGGGTTGCTCAAGAGCTTGCCACACTGTCAGATCAAAATGTGACTAAAACCAATTTATATATCAGACTGTATTACTTAATAGAGTAATGGCAATTGTAGGTTAAATTGTTTTAAGGTACAAAGATTGTAGTTTTGTGATGTTAAAGCACAACATGTGTTATCTTCTAGATTAGTCTCAGAGAGTGCTGATAGAAAAATCACCAAATGGGAAGGGAAAGTTTACAGGGCCAAGACAGAATCATTATAGGTGTTATGTGGAAGTGATAAGGATTAGTCACTGACTGCTTTATGTGTTTATTGGCTGGTTGCTTGTAGAACTGCCCTTTAATTATAACCCTAATTATCACTTTATCCTTAATTTGAAGTGGTTTAAGGATTCAATGCCAGCACACACCTCATCCTCAGCCAAAATCCCTCTGAGTACAGCGGAGCAGAGCGTGAGGGAAACCTTCAGCTGCCAAGGAGTAAAAAATGGGTCCCTAAATCCAACTGGGTGCACTAAAACCAGGGCTGGGATTCCCCTAAATCTGCCTGGATAGCTCCAAAATGGGCCCAGGGCTCCCCCCAAACTGGGACTGAGGTTCTCAAAAATGGGGCTTGGGGCTCTTGCTATGTCCAAATGGGTCATTCCCCAAACCTTGGCTTGGGTACCCCTAAACCAGGCTGGGGATTCCCCAGAACTGTGGCTGGGGTCCCCCCAAATGCAGCTAGATTCCCCCCAAACCAGGCGAAATCAGACAGAGTCCCCCCACACCAGGACTGAGGATCCCCAGAATTACAGCAGGTGTCCCCAAACCGGGGCAGGGTCCCCCTAAATCCGCCTGGGTGCCCCCAAACTGGGCCTGGGCTCACCCCCATTCCAGGCTAGATTTGACAGAGTCTCCCCAAACCGGGGCTGGGGATCCCCTGTGTCTAAGCAGGCGCCCCCAGACCGGGGCTGGGTCCCCCTAAACCCGCCTCGGTGTCCCCAAAGCGGGGCTGGGTCCCCCTAAACCCGCCTCGGTGTCCCCAAACCGGGGCTGGGTCTCCCCTCAGTGAGGGCCCGTGAGGGGGTCCCGGCGCCGGCCCGGCCGCGCATGCGCAGGCGGCGCTGCCCGCCAGGGGGCGTGGCCGCAGCCCCCGGCCCAGGAGGGAGGCGGCGGGAGCAAGATGGCGGCGCGAGTGCTGCTGCGGGGGAGCCTGGCGGGAGCGCCCGCCGTGCCGCGCCTGCAGCCCGGCGCCGGGCTGGCCCTCAGGTGAGCCCTGAGGGGGCGAGGCGGGGCGGGACGGGGCCGCCGGGGGATGGCTGCACGCAAAGCCGGCGCCGCCCGAGCCGCCCGGCGCCCCGCCGCGCTGAGCGTCCCCTTGCCAGGCTGGAAATGGCCGCCCCGCTGGCGGGGCAGCGGCCGGGCCTGGGGCGGGGAGTGCGAGGCGGCGGGGTGGCCCTCAAGGTCACGGGCAGCAAGGCCGGCCCCTTCCGCGCCGAGTCCGCCCCTGGGTGGGAGCACGGCCGGGCGGCGGTGGCCGGGCTGAGGGGACAGCGAGAGCCCTTCCCTCAGCGAGCCCTCCTCCCTCACGGAGCGGGCCCCCCGCCAGCACCGCCCTGCACACGTGTGTGTTTCTGGGCTTTAAACACCTGCCCGCTCCCTCCAGGAGCGGGGCGTGCGGCTGCTCCGCGTCCCAACTCCTCCGAGCAACAGGGTGCGCAGCCCGCAGCGGCTCCTGCCCGAAACCCGCGTGTGCCAGGCTGGGCTGCGCATCCCCGCACCTTCCGCCTTCACCCTGCGCTCCTGCAGGGCCTTTGGGCTGCTGGGTCCGCGCTGCCTGCAGGAGCTGCGGGCTGCACCCCTCTCCCGGTGCCAGGGCACACAGACAGGCACGACCCTCACGTTTGGGGTGCAGAGATTTGCATTTCTGTGTGTGTGTCCACACAGAGCTCCTGGGACACCTCCCAGCTTTAGGGAGCAGGCACGGGGTGATGGAAAACACAGGAATTCCCAAGCTGGGATGGCTCCTTTTCTTGAGAAAGCTGCCTCAAACCTCAGAATAGTCAAAACTAAAATCATCCCTGCAAGCAGCTGTTCAGGGAATATGTTGTGAGGTTTTATATGTTTTGGGGTTATTTTAGTTTCAAATAAATTTGTCTAGACCACACATCAAAATCTGTTGAACTATAGAAAAGTTGTTTTTCTTGCCCTTTCAGACAGATTTAGGGTTACTACAAAATTTAAATATTTCATCTGGTATGTCCCACCCAGGTTATATTTTGTGCTAAAGCAGGAGCTAAGTGTAAAGAAGTGTTTTCCCTGATATTTTTAATCTAATCTAAGGAAGCTATTCAGTGTTAGCCTTTTGTGTTCAGAGCCCAACCTTCGCAGCAAGAAAGCAAAGCCCACAGTTAATATTTGCAGGTTGAGAACTTGCTACCAAAGACAAGTTGATGTTTAAAGACCTGAATTCAGTACCTACTCCTCCAGAGTTAATTTTGGGTACAGATTGCCCAAAAAATTGAACCAGTGATCAATTCAGGGCTTCTTTGTTCATGGGAGTTTGGGATGGCAGTGGTATTTTAGGATACTGATTAAAAATCAGGCCCTTGAATCTCATGTTTGGGTGCAGTGAACATCTGCTTTAATAAACTTAGCCCTTTATTCTATGTGAGGTGTATATTTAGTTGTGATTTGTTAGTCAGTGCTCATGAGGAGCTTTACAGCTGCTGGGGAAAAGATCTTCCATAAATATAAAGTATTACTCATGTCATTGTTTTGAAAATTAACCTATACCTCCACTTTTAGGTGCACTTTAACATTCAAGTCATGAGATTCTCCTAATAGCAAAGAAATTTATTTTTCTGAGTTACCTCAGTAGCTCCAGCTTATTCCTGCTGCTGATGAAGTTCACCAAAAAAGCATCAGGATTATTTCTCTTTCCTCTTCAAAGTTTGCTGCAAACAGTGATCCTTGTAGATGAGTTTTTTAATTATTACTCTGCTAACTTTGTTTAATAAAGGGGAGGGAATGGTGAGAGTTCACAGTTTGGGAGTGGGCTTGACTTCTGCTTCCTAGAGCCAGGCAGGGCTTCATTTGAAGAAGCTTTTAGAACAAAACTTGAATTTCTGGGATGGGTTCACCCCTGTGCTTTGAGCTCAGAGAAAGCTGTGCTCCAGCAGCAGCCTTATCATGGAATGCCCTTCAAATGCCTGCCCTCAGGAATATCTGCCTGGCTTCCAGCACAGCCACATGTCTGTGTGTGTGCCCAGGGCAAGGAAGGCACCATTTTCAATAAACACACCAGGATTTATACATTATTTCTTCATGCTGGAGGTCATCTCAGCTGTGGTAGTTGTTTCTTTGCTTTGAAATACTTTCCTCCATCCTGCTTCCATGGGCAGAACCAGGTCATTATGTTCTTTTCTGACAGTGGAATTAAAAGGTGGATTCTTGTAAAAAGTGCATTTGTGTAATAGGTATGTCCAGGGGGATATTTTCCTAAAGGAAATTGAGATTTTCTTTCCCTATTTTTTTTTCCTGCAAGAAAGGCTTTGGGCTGTAGATCCAACTGTCTTCTGGATCCCCAAATCAGTAATAAGGATGAGAAGTTGACATCTGAGGCAAGAAAAGGCTGAAATTTCCATCTGAGAAGTAAATATATGTGGTATAAATACCACATTTAATATTTTAGTGTTTCAGGAGAAGCTTGTGACAGAATTAATTTTCTTCACTCTGGCTACTATGGGGCTGTCAGAAAAAGGCAAATTGAAGGAAGAGAAGGAAGCAGAAACATTTGAGCTTGTCAGACATTGTAGAGGATCAGTTAAATACATGAGATTCCTTGTCCTGATCATCTGGAAAAGAGGAATAATTCCTTTAACACATCACTTTAAACACAGTTATCACTTGGTCTGTGTGCTCTGCTGTAAAGGGAGGTGACACTATTTTGGATGAGATAAGAAAGGACAGTGCAAACCTTGTGTTTTGAGGCAAGGGAGATGTGGGTGTTGTACAGAGAGCCTGGCTCTGTGTCCCTACATAATGCACTTGCCAGAATCTGCAATTGAAATATTTCCTGCCTGGTTATTTCCTACCACTCATCTCTTTTTCCCAAATTAGTCTTTTATGCTATTTTTCCTCTTGGAAGACATTTCCCTTTCCCTTTTGTAGAACTGTTTTTAAGCAACACAGGAGCATATGGCAGTTCCTTTCCCTTTTACACTGTGCACACTCTTCCTGCTGCATGTTTTTTGCTCTTACTTACTCCTAATTGTTTACACCATGCCAGACCCAGCCCTGGGCAAAGACAATGTGTTAAAAAGAGGATAAAAAGGCAGCAGAAGCTGGGAATAACCATGGATAATGTGGATAAGTCTATCTAGTGAAATAATCAGTCTCAAGGGGCTGAGATGCCTTTGGGAGAGGCTGGGTGGGAAGTTTAGCCATGTGTAGGTTGTGATACTGTAATTTACATTAAATTTACCTTGCTGCCTGGTGGCAATTGCAGAGGCTCAGAAGTTGTGTCCCTGTTCCCTGCAGGGGGCTGGGCTCCTCTGCCCGCAGTGCCCGTGAGGACAGCTGGCTAAAATCCCTCTTTGTGAGAAAAGTGGATCCCAGGAAAGATGCCCACTCCAACCTCCTGGCCAAAAGAGAGACCAGCAGCCTGTACAAACTCCAGTGTGAGTGGTGGCTTTGTGTCAGCAGCACCTTCCTTCCCTCTGTCCCTGCCCACCTCACCCTGTTGTTGTTGTTGCAGTTCACAATGTCAAACCTGAATGTCTAGAGGCCTACAACAAGCTCTGGTAAGTGTGTGAGTTCTCTTTTCACCTCTTAGACATGTTGATTGGATCTGAAAATTGGCAGATATCATGGTTAGGTGGAGGGGAGGAGACAAAATTCTGGGTTTTTTGGATTTATTATTAAATAGATCCTCTGAAAAAGTCCTGTACTCAGTTCACCCCACTTCCCTCTTGGCATTGCCATTTCCTAAGCTGTAGTTGAGGATGATTCCTGTCCTGAGAGCTTTGGTGGCATCTCTCCCTTCCCTGAGTATTCTTAAAGTTCTGATCCCTGCAGGGAGAGGTGGAATGTTGGCATTCCCACTGCAGCTGCCAGGTTGAGGATGGGTTTTATCTGCACACTGGAAGGAAGGAAGGAGAGATCACTGGTAAATAAAACCACACCAGAGTTCCCCTCAGGTAGAACTTAGAGATGTTAAAAACCCAGGGGTTGATTTCCTCTCAGCTCATTGATCTCCCTCTGCCCAAGTCCTGTTGCTGAGCTCTCTCAAGAGTTGCACAAACCCTTGGGTGGGGTCTCTGCACTGGGCTGATTCCCTCCAAAGGGAGCAGTACTGGGACAGCTTTCACACAAAATCCAGCTTTAGAACATGTAGGAATTACTCCCCTTTGAAATGGACTGTTTAAGGGTAAAACTGCAGAAATATTTACTCCTTTTCTACCTCCACAATCCTCCCTCTGGAGCCCTGAAAGAATTGTGTCTTAAATGTGGGGATGGAGTGAACCTCACACCCAGCAGTGCTTTTCTCACTGACAATAAAAAACATTCTCAGCATAATGCCACTTTTCTGCAACCAGCTTTGAAGTGTGAGCACAGCAGCTGGGCTGGAGGGAAGGGAGGAAGTCCCAGCTCCCAGTTCATGTCCTCAGCTCTTACTGGGTGGCTGCACAGCTACTTCTCTCACCTCTGTGTTGGGCTGGATAACCCAGAACTTTGCCCTGCTACAGAAGAATTAAAATCCACTAGAATAACATTCAATCAAGGTATTTTTAGCTCTTTTTTGTTTAAAAAATAGATGCACACTAAAGGACAGTTAGCATTCAGCCAGCTTGTTGTTTAAAAGTTGAATATAAACATAGTCCAATTATGCAAGACAGGGAATCACTTCTCTGCAGCATTTCATGAGCTGCCTGAATGTTGAGTGAGAGCAGAGATTTCTGTTTTCAAGGAAAGAGACAAACAGCAGAGAAAGAAACTGCTGACAGCAGTCAGATGCAATATCTGTGGTTAGATTGATTCTTTCCAAAGCAAATTGAAGTATTTCAGGCAGGGAGACAACTTGAATAAAGTAATAAACAAAATTAAGCTTCTCTGAACTTCCCTCCTGCCTCTCCTAAAGAAGAAAAAAAAAAAAAGAACAACTTGATTCTATATCAAATCAAAATGAGGATTAGTCATCAGGTATTAATAAATAATGTAATGAAGACAATTACAAGGATATTTCATGAATCACTGTGGTTAAGGAGCCCTTCTGAAGAATTAAGGAAGGTTTTTTTAAAATGGTGTTATGTGGGCATTTTTTCTCTAATTTGCAACAATATATGGTAGAATTATGCAATAATTTCCCATTCCTCTTCTAAGCTTTGCAAAAATGAACTGGTGGTGAAACATCCTTGGGAATGTCCTTGGAGAGTAATTTTATCATATTATTTACTCTGGCTAGTGAGAAAATGTCGAGGTACAAATTAGTAATGAGATTTGCTCAAGGTTGTCTGGAAAGTCAGTGGCAGAATCCAGAGGAAAACTCATCTCTAATAACTCCCAGCCTCAGCCCAGCCTGCTTTTTATTCCTTGATACTGTGCAGAGACTCATTGCCTGTGAGCCAAACTGAGGAAGAAGGGTAATTATTCAGGACAAAATAGAAAAGGCAGAGTTCAACCAGACTAATTGACTTATTCATCAAGGAACAGTGCAGGGAAAGCTTGGCCAAATCAGCAATCAGCAAAACTTAATTTCCTCATGCTGATATGAGACACTTCTAAAGTTTGGAAGAGTCTTAGAAATCCTGGGAAGAGTCAGGCAGAAATGTTGTGTTGGAGGTATTTTTAAGGCAGTACCACTGTTCATTAATGGGTGAGTTGCCTCAAAGTAAGAGCACTTTCTGAAATCAAAAAGCAATACTCTGAGCTACAGCCATTATTTCATTTATCAAATTATTTTATTCATTCACTCAGCAATTGTAACTGGTTTAGAAGAGTGTGCTTTCATACTTCTGTACATTCTCTCCTCCTTGAGGGGAGCTTTTCCTCAAGCAAAGAAAAACTTTTCCTCAAGCAAAGAAAAGCTTTTCCTCAAGCAAGTCACCCTATGTAGACTGAATTTTCAGTGAGATATCCTGATTTTTGTTTTCATAATGTGTTGGATAACCTTTTAGATAGACAGAATTATTTAGATACACCTAATTTACTACATCCAAAGAATTCTTTGTTAAAGATTTCTAAAAAAATTGTAACACTCACCTTAATTCTCCGTGGGGGTGTAGCCACCTTCTCCCTGCATAGCAGAATTTGATATTTCAGCTTTCTCCTCTGCAGAATAAAGCTTGTGAATGTTCCTAGCATGATGCTGTGTTATACATTTATCAACTGTGGCCTCCTTGAAGGCAATGCAACCCAGTGTCTGTGTGTTCCTTGTTTTCAAGTCAAGAGGTGCTGCCAAAGATTCATGAAGAAAAACACTACCCTTGTGCTCTGGTGGGGACTTGGAACACGTGGTACGGAGAGCAAGATCAGGCTGGTAGGAGATAGAAGTACAACCCAATGTAAACCCATGTGCTTGGCAGGTTTCTTCTTTTTAAATCATTCCTGTTGAAACCCAACCCCCCTGGGGCAGTGTGTCCAGTGAGGGGGTGTGTGCATCACTTCTCAGCTAAATGTGCACTGCTTGCTTTTGTCGTGCTGGTTTGGACAGCAGAGCCTTCATCCCTTCAGTTCTGTCTCATTTTTGATGTATTTTTGTGTTTTCCAGGTTGTTAAAATTCACAGGTTTGGGGGATATATTTATAAAGTACAGTTCTGTGGGCACAGCTCCTGAATATCTGTGGGTAATTCTTGCAAAGCCAGTTTGTCCCTCCTTGGGCAATATAAAAGCTTTGCTCAGCCTTTCAGACTGTAATTGCTGTATGATAATGAATTGCAAATCATTCCAATCCACTTGCTTTATAAACTTAACATTCAACTTTACTGGGGGAAAGTAAAAATCTTTCTGTTCATGTTCATACAAGGATACTGCCTAACTATGAAAACAAACTGGAACTAGACATGACTGAAGAGCTGCTACAGAGGTAACTCCAAAGAGCCCAGTGTAGAGAGAAAACCTGAAAAATGCCCTGGAAATTGGAAGGAATGGGAAGCCACAGGTCCTAAATCCATAGAGGTTCTTGAGAGCTGTGCCAGGATCAGTGCTGTTGCTTCCTAATTAAAAAATAAACTCCTGCACACATCAATTCTCCCTGCACTGCCAGCATATTGCAATATTGACACTGAACAAATGCTGAGCATTAGCAGCAGATGAACCAAACAATGTCTGAGAATTTGAGGGGGAATTGGGGAATGAGGACAATTGAAATGAGAATTCCTCAGGCAAGTCCCAGTGGCAGCTTTTGGAGCAGATTAACACAGGCTGGATCTGCCACTGCATCCCCAGCCTGCCTTGGAAATGTTCTTGCAACACTGGAATAAAGCAGATTGTGGGGTTTGACTTGTTCATATCAGGTGGATCCATCAAATCTGCCCTGGGGCTGAGGCAGAGGAGCAGAAATCTGCTCTCACAGGGAAGTGCCTCCCATCAGCCTTGTTTGCCCTTGGAAAAGGCACAGAGCTGCATAAGAGGGGAGAAAATAAGTTTTATTTTTCTGTGAGGTGAAATGATTGCCTTGCTGTACTCAATGCTTGTAAATACATCTTTCTGTGGTTTATTAAAGTGGTTTCTTCTGATTTATTAAAGAGGGAATGCTTTGGAAAAAAAAAAGATACAAACAGATGCTGGAATTGTTTTTATGGGGGAAATCCCAGCAAATGTTCAGTTTTCTTCTGCTTTTATTAATGTTGAGCTCAGAAATAACATTTGCATCGTTTTTCATGTCCTACAGAAAGTGTCTTGCTTTTGTGCTGGAGTAATTACTGAAAATCTGCCCCTCCACTGCTCTTAGATGAAATTGGTACAAAGCACATTTTTGGAATTAAGTCATCCTCTTCAGCTGAATCTTAATTTGAATAAATCATGACAAGTCATCACATCTTACTAGCATGGCACAAAAAGTCCTTTCAGAAATTCCCCTGTTACCCTCAGAGTAAATTGCAAAATTTTCCAAGAGAACCCCTTTCAAAAAGCAGATGATTCCATTGTCCCTAAAATATTCCAATGTGTAATGCTTTCATTAATGAAAATCTATTCTCAAACCTGCTGCCTGATTTGTATTTTTTGTGTAATTTTGTAGCATGAAGAGCATTTTATAGTGTGATTTTTTCCATAAGATTTACCACTGGTCTGGGACATCCCTGAAAAAATTGAAATTTTCTCTGTTCCAGTTCATTTGTGGAGATATGAAGGAGGTTACCCTGCTCTCAATGAGGTCATGAGCAAACTTCGTCAAAATAAGGTAAAAAATACAGATTTTGTTACTCAAAATAAGGTAAAAAACACTGATTTTGTTGAAAAAACCCAGGCAGAGCAAATTAAAAAATGCAGATTTATATACTAGAGTGTCTCATCCCTTCCCTAAGACAGCCCAGAAACCTCTTTGAGAGAGGATTTATTGTCACATTCAGGTTTAATTACCGAATACTTCACGTGTAATGCCTTTGAATTCTCAGATTCACTCAGATTCAAACTCCTTTCAGGATTTCACTGTCCCACAACCCTGACAGCATTAAAAACACCTTAAGCTAAGCCAGCCTGTGGTGTCCTGCTGTTTGTTGTTGCAGAATTTGACCCATTTCCCACGTGGTTTTTTTAGGAATTCACAGAATTCCGTAAGGAGAGGGGTAACATGCTCCTCTCCCGTAAGAACCAGCTCCTGCTGGAGTTCAGCTTCTGGAATGAACCTGTTCCCAGAGATGGCCCTAATATTTATGAACTGAGATCCTACCAACTCAGAGTAAGTCAAAATTTTTATTTCATGCTGATTTTTTGAAGCACTGTGCTGTCCTAAAACCTTTGGAGGGTTTTAAGACAAGTAGAGCTTGTCTGAAAAAAATCTGGTTTTTATCCAAGCTGATTTCTGAGTCAGGGCTGCTCTCAGGTGTGGGGTCTCCAACAAAATCCTGATGTCTGCAGGGCTGAAACCCTGTGGTTGCTTTGAGGGATGCTTCAGAGATGACTAAGAGGTGGTAAACAGAGCAATTAGAGATTATTTTAATATTCTTATCACTCAGAGGAAGGGGTGTGTTCATACAGGGTGATTTCCAGACAGAAATGGTGTGAAAATGAAATAATTTAATTTTTTAACTGCAGCTTTAACAGTGTGTTTTGTTTCTGCAGCCTGGAACAATGATTGAATGGGGCAATTACTGGTGAGTGTTGCCTTCACCCTGGGGTGCTCCTGGTTGAGAGGTGCAGGTGTAGAAAAAGCAGGACAGGAGGTGCCAGGGTGGCACCAGAGCCACCAAACCCCCAGTTAAGGAGCTGCTGCTGCACTTGCACCCCTGCTCAGACAGTCCTGTGACCCTCTGAGAAAAAAAAAAACAATAATTTTGTGCACAAACAAGCCCTCTGTGGTTTGGCTTTACTTCCCAGAACCTTTTTAGTTTGCTGCAAAAACCTGGATTTTCAGCAGCAGGCTGCTTGGGAAGAGTGGCACTTCTTCTGGGAGACCTGGTTCATCTTCCCCAAAACCACTTGCAGCTTAAATCTTGGCTCTTTAAGCTTTCAAAGTCAAGTTGCTTTTGAAAAGCTGCTGAGCAGCACATTTGTATTTTAATCTATAGTTAGAAGTATTTGAGACAGTTTTCTATTGATTATATGCTTCTGCTTTTATCTTGTTTTTAACCAGTGTAAGCTTATTTCAATTTACACTCACTGTCCTTGCAGTTCTAGTGATTGATAGTTAAACAATATGGAGTATTTTCAATTATTTGGACAAAGGTGAGAACTTAGATTATCAGACTTGTCATTGATATAATTTTTTCAATTACAGTAAATTGAACAAATTGAATTTAGATTTTTTTTTTTTTTTTTTTTTTATAAAATAGGCACATCTCTCCTGGTAGAAAATCTGTTTTATAGGATAGGATTTTAAGAGAAATATTTATCTTAACTTATGCAAAGATCCACATGAATAAAAAGTTGTATTCCACTACCACAAAATCTGTGCAAAATTAACGTGGCAAAGCTGACATGAGTAAAACTTCAGGATTTAGTTACAAAACCTGCTATAAAAAGGCCACTTTACACTGTCCCAACAATTACCTTTATCCTGAATTTGGTTAAAAAATGATTAATGCAAAATTGAGTGAAAATGCAGCCTCCAACTTTAATGCATCACACAGAAATAAATCTTAATTCCTTAATGCTGAAAACCAGCACGGAGCAGATTTTTTCTCACTTTTAATTGCTGAAGTGCCCAGCAAATGCAGTTTAACATTCCAGCTTCCCTTCCAGTCTGTTTTTTCCCCATTTTCCCTGATTTCCAGCCCACATGTGCAGGCTCTGATGTCTCTGTGCTCCTCTGCAGGGCTCGTGCAATTCGCTTCAGGACAGGACAGCAATGAAGCAGTTGGGGGGTTTTTCTCCCAGATTGGACAGCTCTACATGGTCCATCACCTTTGGGGTAAATAAATTTCTCTTCTCTGCCTTAAAAGTTGGGGTTTAAAGATTTTATTTATTTTTAAAAACTTTTGTGTAGGCAGATTTATTCTTCACCGAACAAGAAATGAACATTTCCTGTTTTGTGCTGTTTCTCCCACAGTTTCTGCTGTCCCTTTCTCATTAGGAACTCAGTGTTTGCTCTCAGACCCACAACCTGCTGTCCCAGCTCATGCTGAAATCAGTTTTTTACAGTTTCATTTCAAGCCTCACATTCACCACAGCTGCAGAAAGGAAAGTCAGGCATTCATTTCCAATTTATTTCCATTCCTGCATGGAGGTGTTTTGTCTTTCTCTGTCCATTCATATTCATAAACACCTTAGGAGTGTTTCAACTTGAAAAACAATAATTTGTGAGAAATTACTCTGTTTTTTCTTCACATCCCAACCATCCAGAATTTTATATTTCAGCAATTTGGCAGCCCTCATGTAGAGCTGTGCCCCTGCATTATCTTACCTGTGCTCAGGTATTCTCTATCCTCCCCAGCTCCTTCTGTTTGTGCTGCTCTGGGAGCTTTTCCTTCTGGCAGAGAACTCCTGATTTTTTCCCCCAGCCTCTTAATTCCTCCTTGGAGTTCTTTCAAGGGATCTCTTCCTGTGCAGAAGGGAAAGGAGTCACTCTGTGCTTATTTTCCCAGCTTACAAAGACCTGCAAACCAGGGAAGATATAAGGAATGCAGCGTGGCATAAACCTGGCTGGGATGAACTGGTTTATTACACAGGTAACCCATTAACTTCTCTGGAATGCTGGGGGCAGACTTTGGGCTGTGCCACCCTCTCTGCTCCTCAGCACATCCCACTGAGGGAAAACTTTTGTATTTCAGGGAGAATGTGTGTCTGTGTTCAGTTTCTAATCTATAACGGAGCAGAGGGACATTGCACTGAGCTGTAAAGTGAATTTTGCATGGAGAAGTTGCCCAAGTGCTAAAAAATTGCTGTGTTAATACTGAATTTTTATAGCAGCACTTCTATGGAAGAAGAGATTTATGTAAATGCTTGTCCAAAGATTTAGGGAGCCAGGAGTGAAATTTACCTTTCTATTAAATGATTACTTTGAATATTTAATGAAATACAGGAGCCTTGTTAAATGCATTGCTGGGAAAAGGGAATTTAGACTTTGGAGTGAAAAGCCAGGAAATCCTTAAAATCAAAGAAAGCTGTCACAACTAAACTCCCAGAAGTGTGCCAAGCATGTCAGATTTGGGTTCCATAGGGCACATTTCAAGGGAAGTTACACCAGAAAAATGTAGGATCACTTCCATTTTGGTGAAAAGAATGGAAATATTTGTCTTCAAATGAGCAGAGAGATGATACTAAAATGATTTTTTCCCAAAACCACCATGCTTGAGGGATGATTACTGAATGTGCTGAACTCTGTCAGTAAAATTAAAACCTCTCTCCATTTTTTTCAGTGCCCCTTATTCAGGAGATGGAGTCCAGAATCATGATACCCTTGAAGATTTCTCCACTTCAGTAAAGTCACTGATTTTCTTGTGCCTACATAGATGAAGTGACAAGTATTTGTCTTAATTTATGGTATACACTGTATATCATAGTCTGAAATATAAAAGTACTGTATTGAGCTTATAAAAGAGACCTCTTTTCTTCAGAACCCACCACCTTCTGCTCTTAGGGGGGGGAAAAAAACCTACAGGACTGTGGTTAAAAGGTTGGTGAATGGAAAACAAGTCCAAATCTGTGGGCCCAGGTAATGTGTGAGCTGCAGGGTTTGAAATCTCCTGCTCCACAGGCTCTGCCCAGAGCTCAGGAACAGCCTTGCTGTGAGCATTTCCTGATGCAGCTTTCCAAAACAAACGTGGGAGTGAAGTGAGAAGCTCTGGAGAAATGAGACTTTCCTATCAGATTGTGAAACAAGCAGCTCTGGGGCTGCTGTGAAATCACCCCTGGCTGGTGGAGCAGGCTTGAAATCAGCAAATCTCCATTTCCAGGCAGGCAGTCATTAATTTGGGATAATGCTGTGAGGCAGGGGATGGATTATGGGCAGCAGGATCTCTGAGCACACTCAGTGTGCAGCCTCCCCCTGGAATGGATCCCATGCAGGGTGAGCCACACTCCCCCCACAGACACTGCCTGAGCACCCTGCAGGGAATCTATCCACTCCAAAGCACTTCCCTCCCAAACAGCTCCAAAATCTGGGAAAAGGGGTTGAATTTCATAAGCAGTGCTGGTTCAGACTCAAGGGGGCTGCAGTCCCCATGCCTGGCTTGGTGTGTGAGGCTGGGGTTGGCATTTCTGTGTACCATGGTGTCCAGTTCTGTTTTTGGTTTCACTTTTAGACTAGAATGTATCCACACTTTTTGGTGTCTGCAACGATGTGAACATCCTGTAAGTGACAATAATATTCTCTCTCCAGTGGCTCCAAGAATCAGTGTAACATACTGAATGTACAAAGCAGTTCTGAATGTCCAGTTTGTACATTTCAAGAAGT